>NC_072734.1:66115895-66319029 GCF_026930045.1 Uloborus diversus | reverse complement strand
TCTAGCTTACACTAAATGTAGTATTAAACTTGCTTAAACGAATGCTTCCAAAGATTGTTATTTTTTTTTTAAATAAAAGTTCAATTTACAATTTGTATTTGAGACAGGAAAATAAATGCAAAGGATGATTGCCTAAAAGGACTAGACATTACCAGTTCTCAACTACTTTTCCTCGGGTATCAATTTCCCCAGTCAGGAGAAAAAAAACCTATTATTTCTTTAGAGAAAAAAAAATAATTTTCTATATTATTTGACTATTTTCTGTCAAAATTAAATAGCTTGAAAATCTAAATAAAATCTGGAAAAAGAATAAGAGTTTAAATTTTTGATGAGGTTGGTCGTCCTGCCCGCAAAGTGTTATTTTTCCCAGGAGAGTGGCAAAAACTGGGAAAGCAAGTACAACAAGTCTACAATTTGAATAATCCAATTTAAACTTAAATTAAAGCAGACCAAGATTAGGTTCTTCATTAATATTTTTAGTTAAAACAATTTAAAGTAAACTAGTGGAAATAGATAATGATTTAAAACTTGCATATTGTGATGCAATGTTTAAAAAAATATCCTGATGTACCGGATCCAACTGAATTTGAATGAGCTTTGGCTATTTTTAGGAGTAATTATCAATAATAAAATTTCATTTATTATGAATTATACATTTTTACCGCATTTATATTTCACACTATATAATCATAGTTGACCTCTTATAATTTTAATTACTCTGTTGGCATTGCAAAATATGCACTACTTCGCTGCTAAAAATTAAAAGATGAGAATTTCTTATTTAATAGTTAGGCCAAATAAATATTTTATACCAAAGTCAGTGAGTTGATTTTTATTGCTTTTTACTCTCCACTTTCTTTCTGCATTCATAAAATAAAAAAGAAAAGCATTTCACTAAAACAATGGATTACTGTTCCACTGATGCAATTTAATATTTTAGGCACAAAAATATGAAAATTATTAGAATGCAGTTAAAATTACTATGATATTAAACACGTTATATCCAATCCCCATAATTGAAGCAAATCTAGTTTTGCCACTTTGGCAAATATGGGCAAAAAATTGTTTTGCCAGGGCACTTTTAGATTTTCCCCCTACCTTTGACAGAAATGTGCCAAACCTATTTTTTTTTTAAAAATTACTTATCTGAAATTTTATGTTTAAAAGAATTAGGCTCATAGAAAATTTTTACTGCATTATATTGCAACATGTTGTGGTGGAGGTTTAAAAAGATTACTTTTGTCACTAAACGCAGATTTTGCAAATTATGAATAAATATAATAAATAATAAAATTGATAGCTAAAAAAATTCATTCCTATATCTTTGTTAACAGAACTCAATTCAACTTTCTCGAATTCTGTTTTTGCCATTTTTTCCACTGCCCTGGCATAAATGACTTCTTGCCTGCAAAATGTCTAACCCTTTGTGTTACCCCCCTTTCAGGTGCAATAATTTTGAATATAATTGTCTAAGCGAATTGCTTTTTTTTTTTTTTTCAATATTTTTCCCCCAATACCTTACATTTAAATATTCTTTTATAATGGCACGAAAGATATCCCTGGAATCTTGTTTCCCGGTCTGTTTGTACACCCGTACGCAACACAAGCGGGCATTTTAGTTAAATCAACAGAAAATATTTACTATTAAACACAGCATTCTAGGTAAAATAGCACTGATAAAGCCCTTCAAAGCCGAATGTTTTGGGTAGCCTTTTCCCCGCGCCAGTTAAAACCGGTTACGGTTTTAGCTTCAGGTTTTGTTGCGTTGAGCGTCTCCCCTTTCTTCTATCCTCCTTGAAAAATTCGGCAAATTTGAAGACAGTTTTGCAACATGACAATTATTATTATTATTATTTTCTTTATTTTTTTAATGATGCCTAATGTCCTTTCTCATTAGGTTTAATGTTGGCATGATACGTGTTCATGATCTTATCATATAATTCAGTACATTCAGAATTTAATTTGGTAATTGAAGAATTCCTTCCCTCCCCCTCCCCGCAAAAATTCAAGTTCAAGCAACCCTGACTGCACCTCAATTTGATAAAAACTTTTCGAATCTTTTCTATGTATGCAGGGTTTTTTTTTCTTTTTCTTTTTTTTTTCAGTTTGCAAAAAGTGGAACTGCATTTTTTTTTTCTTTTGAGGAATGGTGTTAAGGCCAACTTGATAAAATAACATATAAGTATCAAATGTTTGCAGCAGTCACCGTTCTTAAATCTAAACGGCACAAATAAAGTAAAACGGTGAGCAAATGCTAACATTTGTTGAGGTAATCTGTATCATAAACAAAACAGAAACTAACCTCTCCTTTGGAATATTCTCCATATGTCAAACGATACCCGTAAATTTTTGCCATTATCACAGCTTTTGCTTCTGTCATAGAGATCAAGAGAATGGAGTACAAACGTTACAAAGCCCTGAAATATGCTTGCATTTTTCATGCGCTGCTTTCTTAAATTTTGACTCGGGACGTTTATTAAAACACATCTTAAAAGAAGTGGTGTAGTGAATATTGAAAGCATAAAAAAAATTTACATTTGAAGTTGTCAAACAGTTTTTTCCCCCTCTCGTTTTGTTGGGTAGTTTTTCATTCTATGTAATCTCCAAATTTATTTTCAAGTAGAATAACTGATGGGAGATGTCTCACCTATAATTCTCACCTACCGCACCAATAACAAATTAAATTATTATCTTAATAAAAGGCTAGAGTGAGGTACACAACATGTTCTATTGATATGAAATATTTTTACATTTTCTTGGTCTTTTCGTTTGTACAGTTTAACCTCCATAAAAAGGATAAGTTTGGAGAGAAAGAAACATTTTCGCGAATTGCACATTGTTCTCAAAAATATGAAAACAAAGTTCAATTTGCTATAAAACTACCAATTTACCTGCTCACTTTTTTGTTTCATTACACGTAATGTGTATGTTATCTTGGTTAAAGGCTTTTTTTTTTTTTGAGTAATCACGATTGCTTATTGTTCTCACTTGACCGTCCTTGACGTTGTGGTTCCTTTTTCAGCTTGGACCAAGGGCCTCTGCAGCACCACCGCCCACCGTCCTCTGCAGGCGGCGCGGCTGCTCCGGTCCTGAGCTATCCGCTTCTCCTGGTCGGAGGCGTCCATGTCCTACACACACGCAGGCTCACACACACATACACATACGACTTCACACACATACACTTACACATGCCTACGTGCATGCACACAGGTCTACGCACACACACAAGCCTACACACTTACACACATAACTATGCACACGTAACCGCCCAGGAGGAGAGGCACGCTTAGGGAGACAGGAGCCGTTTCTAGAAACGATATCTCCAATGCGTGGGGTCCTGTCGCAGTTCGTGATTGTGAAAAACATAATTTGAATTCAAAATTTCAGAATTCAAATTAACTTCCTTTTTTTTGTGAAAGCTTTTGAGTAAAATAATATAATTTTCAAATACAATAATTATTTAAAGCTAACCAAAACACACTTTCAAAAGTGTAAGTAAATTTCATCTTATTTTAATCACCATAACACTTCACTGAATTCACGATCATGGCGTATTCAAGCGCGATTTTTCTTCTTGTAGTCCAATTTGAAAGTGCAACTTTTTCTTATTCTAGTAAACATATTCTATTAAATTTGAAATTTTAAATATTACATGCTAGACGAGTGATAACTTTATTGCCCTTTCAAGTATGAAGTATCTCAAAAAAAAGGAGTTTTTGGTATTAAGCATCTTTCTTAACATTTATTTGATATATTTTTAATAATCATAATTCCTTGATCGTAGAAATTAATAATTTCCTTATTGGCTCTTACTTAGTTGTGATTATGAAATATTTATAACTGTATCTTTAGTCTAATAACTGATATTTACGTCTCTTTATATCCTTTTTTAGCGGAGTAAAATATTTATACAGTAGCTTAACTTTTGTAAATGACTTTAAAATCGTCTTATATCCTTTTTATTTAGGACAGTAAAATATTTATGACAGTATCTTAAGTCTTGCAAATGTTTTTTATACGAAGAAATAATTGCGTTACTTAAATTTCCGTTTGAAAGTAAAATATTTATGACAATATCTTAAGTCTTGCAAATGATTTTTATATGAAGAAATAATTGCCCTATTTCAATTTTTGTTTGAAAAGTCTAATATTTATGAATATATCTTAAGCCTAGTTAAGGATTCTGTATGAGAAACAAAATGATGGACGCAAACATTCAGTTACGTCCTTCTTCTTTGAAAAAGAGGAAGGTTTATAACTGCATTTTAAACCAAGCTTTTCTCATGAGGAAAAAAAGTGATGCACTAAGAAACTGAGTCACGCCATGGTTCCAGAGGAGAGCAATACAGCATCGTTACCTTCTATCCGGAAGTAAAGAAGGCAGGGACTGGAAGCATCAAAAACGTGTCATCTTCTGTAGGCCACGTTTTAATTGTCTCTCCTCACTCCTTTATTCACCTTTACAAACAGAAATGACGAAAAAGCGAAATTTCTCACCTTCCAAGTGTGATCACGGTAAATTTAAAGAAATTAAACTAAGTTACATGTATACTGTTGATTCACAGCATTGACAATTGAAAGAAAAATTATAATTAATGTATCAGTGACTATAACAGCCAGCAATTTTTGAGATGGGTTAAAATATATTTTACTGTGAGTTAAATTTCCCTCCTATGAACCCCAAAGGCTAAAGATGAATTATACTGTTGTATTTTTATTAAAATACGTATATAACATACGAAAGAGAAAGATTAGAAATCATTACTAACTATTATTCATAGTTTGTTAAAAAATTCTCTACGTGTCGAAAGCTGTTTAAATTCATAAATATTTCAGTTTTCATAAAATGTTCCGATTGGTGTAAGTTAAACAAGGAGGAAAAGATCATGGGTTTGTTGAACGCTACATAGCACATGTTACAACATACGAGTATACCTCGTTGAGGCTATTTTTTAGCAATAGTCAGAATTGAGCTTACACCCAATATTCCGATTGGTGTAAGCTAAACGAAGGGGCAAAGGGCTTGTTGAACACTACATTGCACATGTTGCAATATACGAGTATGCCTCATTGAGGGCATTTTCTGGCAAGCAACATACGACGATGCAACGAAATATATATTAAATTTTAAACTCAAGCTGATACATTAGGCGATGATTGAAAATTTAAATAAACCAAGCAGGTGTTTTTCTTTTTGAAATGAAATAAGCTAGATTTATAATAAAAAAAGTCGAAGCGTAATCATTTGCTTAAAAAACAGAAAACCATTCTTCTCTTTCATTATTTTTAGAAAGACAAAAAGAACTTCGATTTAAATTTGTCGGATGGAAACTCATAAAAAGAATTTTTATCGAATTCACAGTAGAAGACAAACAGCATCAGTGAATTTCCAATGTTATTAATGGACTGGGCTTTTTAGAACATAAAAAATAAAAACTCCAAGGACATTTAGGATTTGGTATTTCCCCTTTTTTTTACTTAGTGCTGCAACTACAGGACGCAGCACTAAATCCTTCAGAAATTTATGTCACATTTTATTTTAGAAAAACTTATTTTCTCAGCAGTCAATAAAAGCGGGTAGAAGTTTTCGCCGAACTTTAAAGCAAGTTAAAGAATATATTTATCGACTGATACTTCACTTTTAAAACACCCGCATATGCAAAACGCTAGTAACTCCAACTGCTAATGTACGACAGCAATAAAACGCTAAATCTATAACTTTGCTTTTACTCCACGAATAAAAAATATTCGATTTTTATGTGCAACGACATTTAATTGAAGAATGGAATATTCCGTCTTTGATATCTCCCAAATAATATTTTAGAGAAAAACTTCACAGTAGTGGGTTGCGACATTTTCGCAGGGCTGCGGAGTCAGAGGTAAAATGACCGACTCTGACTCCGGAAATTTTAGAGCCTTCGCCTCTGACTCCGACTCTTTTACCCAAAATCAGTTCAATTCTAAATCCGTAAGCACTGGCAGAGTTGCGGACTTCTTGGGTAAACGATGGACTCCGACTCCTGAAATTTAAAACCCTCGACTCCGACTCCTCATCCCTGCTTTTTTGGCCCCTAGGGCTGATTGAAGACTGTTGTATTTATTTTGTTTCTGTATTATAGATTAGGTGTCTTCAAATTAGGGTTTTAAATTCATTTTAGCGACACATTAAACGGAACTGAATCGGAAAAACAATTTTTTTCTACGTCTGATGGAATTTTTTTGGAGCTAATCCTACATAGAAGAGGAATTGTAGCCTTTCTCAGTAAATTTTAAATGCAATGGGGTTGTTTCCTTCAGTAAAAAGTACTACTGTTAGTCACTGAAGTTGACAGAATGAGCAAAAAAAAATAACATGAACCAAGAGAATACGTTCGTTTTTCCAATAGTTAATTTTTAATTCATTTTTAAAATGTCCATTTTTTCAAACAAGGCGTGGTCTTTAGGACGTCACAAACGATGTAGGGTAGACCGAGGCACATTTACAACGATTTTTTTCAATAAATTTTCAAATTTTTAAGTTTTAGTTTAGGAAATTTTAGACAAGGCGATTTTATGAAGCAGTTAATGGAGTCAAAATTGGTATATTCAGTTGTTGCTCAGTTTGTGTTTTAAACCGTTAAAAAAGTATTTTTAAGTCCAAGTCGGTTGCGTAAACTTGCCCCGGACATGGGGTACGTTTACGCATATTTATTTTGACACCTGGTGGTTCTGTTAGTGTTTTGAACATAATGTCTTACCATCGCACAAAGGGGTATTTGAGCCAAAAAGCTGTCCAAAAGTCGAAAAGTCAACTTTACTGCTTGATGTCGGCCTTAGGTTTGAACACAGGTGGATAAACATGCCATTATGTGAAGTGTCCTTTTTTCATTGAAACAATTCCATAAAAAGTTGTCAGCAGCCGGAACTTAGCGCTTTGACTGTTCGGTTGTTGTTGTTTACGGACATTCGAGATTTTCAATAAACCTTCAACGTCTTATTTTTCGCGTTAAAATTATATTAGAAGAGAAGTTTGTTATGGATGAGCTTGGGGAAGGTTTATATCCTATTGTTCATCAATTTTTACTTTTTAAGACTATTAGTATTTTTTTAATGCAATTCTCGAAGCCTCACAAAAATATCATACTTTTTTTTCCCCGAGCCCTTCCATAATAAATGTTTCTTCAGCTATCACTTTTAACGCAAAAAATAAGACAATGAAGGCTTGTTGAAAAACTTTAATCTCCCAAACAAGGACAACCAACTCATGAAAGTGTTAAACTTCGACTTCTGGTAAAGTTTTATGATTAGTTTCAATGAAAAAAGAACGCTTTCACATACTGCCATGCTTATCCTCCTGTTGCGAGACTCAGGACCGACAATAACCTGTAAAGTTGAAATTATTGATTTTTGGCCAGCTTTTTGACTTAATATCCGTCTGGGCATCGTTAAAATAAAGCACATTTATTACAGACTGAATAGTGTATAAAGTAAAAGCTGAATGGGCATGAATTCAGCACTACATGATTGTAACCTATAATATACGAATTTGTAACTCAACTTAAAAATAAATGATGATTTCTAAATAGCCTAAAAATACTAAAAAGGTTTGAGACAGTTCGGAGTGAAAAAAAGTCACTGCACGTTTAGAAATAAGGCACCGTAAGAACGTGTTTAAAAGTGCTCCGACGTCAATGCGTAAGCTTGTCCCGTCGCCAAGTTTGGGGTTATTTTTAACGTGAAAAAAAATTAATGACATTTCGATTCATACAATTACAATTCTCAAAAAAGGGTAAAATTCTGCTAATTTTTATATATTTGTTCTTTTTTAACAAAGTATTATTTATTCCCAATAAACTTCAAAACGTTCAGCACAAAACTTACTCAACTTGACAGAAAACACTTTTATTTCTGCATGCTGGACCGAAGCTCGACTGATGCTCAAAACCGTGTGCGAATATATGCTAGAGAGCAGCACCAATCTGTTATGACTGTTGGCCCTCCAGTTATAATTCGTTTTGAAAAAAGGGCTCTGCGTAAACGTGCCCCATGCGTAAACGTGCCCCGGTCTATCCTACTTCGACGCGTTTCACTGGCGCGCTGAATGTTTACGCTTGCTGTCTACCGCATTCACAGGTTATGATAATTAAGAAGCTTATCAAATATTGCGCTCTACGTTTGCTATCAACCATATTGTTGCCACTACACGATAATAAAGAAGTGAATTGAATATTGCGCTCTGCGCTAATGGCAACAGTGAATGGCAGTTCATCATTTGTGGTGTCATACGCAGAAGCGTAAAAAATAAATTTGAGTCCAAGCGCAACAATTAAAATATTTTTTTTAATTTTAAACTTTTTCAAATTATTTAAAAAATGGTCAAATCCTATATTTTTAAACTTGCTCTTTCAGAAAAAAAATATATACTCCTAAAATTTTGGAAACGACCCCATTCTAAGCCTTTATTCACGCAAGCGGTAACGATCGAGCACTTAAAACAAAGTAAATATTTCCCCGTTTCACTTATCTCCGCAACCCCACTTCGCCCTATATTCTCCTATATATAAATAGTAATACACTTTTACTCATAATTGGACAATTATTACCATATCTCGTAGGCATGCTGTGATTCTCTGAAAGCAAAGGGGATTAAACATATAATAGAGTGGTTCTATTTTGGAATCGCGTTACCACTTAAAAGTTGTAGTTTGGCATCCTCAATTGGGGGGGGGGATTGAATTTTGACATCTTGAATTCAAATTATGTTTTTCGCAATCACGAATGTGTGTATGTAGGCGTGTGTGTTTGTGTGTGGGGGTATATGTTTGTGTGTACGGGTTATGTGTGTAGGCATATGTGTTTGTGTCTGTGGGGAAGGGGTATGTGTAAGTGTGTGTAGGTATATGTGTTTGTGTCTGTGTGCAGGCATGAATGTGTGGGCGTCTGTATGTATGCGTGTGTGTATGTGTTTGTATGTGTGTGTAGGTGTATGTGTTTGTGTGTGTGTGTAGTTGTGTATGTATGTGCGTGTGTATAGGACATGGATGCAACCTGGAGACGGCTTTCGCTAGAGGTGCAGCATCGTGAGGAGCCCGTCGACGGTGATGGTGCGGAGGGTGGCGGTGGGAAAAATCAAAGGAACGTCAAAAACAGTCAAGTGAGAACAATAAGCAATCGTGATTGCTCAAAAAAATATATTCTAAGTTCTGGCTTCTTCTGTTCGCGAATAAGGTCGAAAGTTTGAAAAGATATGCTTAAGACTGAATTTTTCAAAAAATAATAAAATGAGTTTTTTTTATATTTTTAAAAGGCAAAAGCCATAAATTGTCAGTATGTAGCGTAGTTTATACCTAAAAAATATTTTATAGCTTTTGCATGAGATATTTCGTTTGCGCATAAGCCTTAAATTGCGCTAAAATCTCCTGAAATTTGATGCCCAATTCGTAGATCGGTAGATTAGATCTTTAAGCGTATGCACGAATTAAAGATCTAATGTAAAAGCTATTAAATATTTTTTAGGTTCAAACTACGCTATATACTGATAATTCATGGCTGTTGGATTATGAAAAAAAACAAAAAAACTAATTTTATTATTATCTTAATACTTTATTTTAAAAATATTTTTTCAAACTTTTAGCCTTATGGACGAACTAAAGATGTCAATTTAATTTTTTTTTTTTTAATTTTTCCCCAATTGAGGAAACTAAACTACAAATTTTGAAAGGTAACGCGATTCTGAAATGAAAAAATCGATAGTTTCGAACCACCCTATTAGACATACAGGACTAACACAACATAAGTTAAACATACAGTACTGCATACATAACAATTTTGCAGGAATACACTACTGAGAATGTAGCTACCAAACAGAATCAAGGTAAAAGGCCCGAATTTAGTACCCGGTAAACTGTCAATCTTGCTCATAAAAAGACACCGATTTCCACTTCACATCGGTTACATAAATCTTTATACATAAAGGGCTAATCTCTGTCCGGATGTCCGGGATAAACTTCAAAACTACTGGAGGGATTTTAACCATTTTGTCACCATAGATAGCTACATAATCGGGGAACAACTTAGGCTATAATTTATTGCTAAAAAACTTAGTTTAAGAACGTCGTGATCGAAAACAGTAAATGTCATGTAATTTCCACATCAAATGATCAAAGATCAAACCCATTCAAAAAAATCAGTAATCCAACGTCAGAAAGCACAAATATTGCAAAATATTGCAGACACGTGTTTCGGTGTTACAAAGAACACCTTTTTCAATGCAAAGAAATGTGAGCTTCTGGATGAAAAGTCATCCGAGAAAAGCAACACGGTGGAACAGGAGATAGTATAAATATCAAAAACTAGAAATTAAACAAAACAAAAAAGATGAAAGAGATGTCAACGTTACATTTTTTTTTTTTTTTTTTTTTGCAAGCAAATCGCTTTGAAGAGCTTTTTGTACCTGAAAAACTCCTGTAAAGTAGAAAGATAAATATTTGAGTTTTATTAAAAGTCTAGTAAAACTTTTCTTGCTTGGTTTTAATCTTGTATTCAGTTTCCATTTTTTTTTTCTCAATATATATGTATTTAATTTATTGTTAACTTACTACTTTCGATACCTTAGACAGGTTTGTCTCATTGTGTTCAATTAAAACAGAATTTTGCAGGAAAATATCATATTAACATACTTTACTGCTACGCAAGACTTGTTTCTATATAGCTTCTATATTTCTAAATTACTTGTAATGCTATATTTGTGCTTTTTGAATATATGAAAGGACTCAGAAAAAAACAATTATAGTTTACCACACACCATTTCTGGCGCCACACCGCAAATAAACCTGCACAATTTGGAACACTTTGTTTCAGAAAAAGTGATCCTATTATGTGAATGTATGATATGAAGTGTTCTGAATAAACTCCGTCAGAAGGAAAGTGTTCCAAATGGGCTCTGGATACTGAACCTCGACTGCCAATACACGAGTCCAGGCAGCAGGGGGTTCGTCAACACATTTGAAAACATGTTCGGTCACATTTGGGCACACTTGTAAAATCATTGCTTTCTTTGCTGCAATGAGAATGGCTAGATGAAGATTGGTTGGTTGTACTTTATACTGTATGTATACACTATTAAATTAAATGACGTTATTTTTACTGTAAGTTTTGTTACATTTTTTCAATACCCTCACTCATAAACTTAATTGAAAGAACTCTGTGCTACGAAATTGTGACGTATTTCATCACGTGTGCCAAATTCTGCGAAGCTACGCCGAAAGTATTAGTAAACATTGATGTCGATTTCAGAATTTTCATCTGTAACTGTGTTGGTTTGGTTTGGAATAATTTAATACAAGTTACTTATTTCCATAACTATTCATTACATTATGCTTAAACATTTGAAAATTGACTTAGCACTCGCAGATCGTTGAGCTCCATATTTTGTGTACATTATGCGTTAGCATTTGTATATTAAGCACTTGTACATCTCTGAGCATTCACATTTTGTTTTAAATAAATTTTATTCATCATACTGTTTAAGTTGTAGAGGAATTTAAATAAATAAGTTTAAAAATTATACAATTGTAATCCAGATGTTTGACCATCGATTATGCTTGGAGCAAGGATTCCCAACCTTTATTGTTATTTGTTACTTTATATATTTATGAAATTTGATTCACACAATTTAAATTTAACACAAATGCATAGTAAAGCAAAAAAAATGATGTTTGAAATTCTACTCTGAGCTCGAAACATATGCAAAAAATTATATCAGCTATCTTGATCTATTTTCTGAAACTACTAAAGCTTATATAGGATTGTATAAATGTATGTGTGTCTCAGTACATATATCGGGCCAGGAAATGTTCAAAAATAGGGTTGGGAATCAAAATGTTTAAAAGCACTGGTTTAGAAGATAATTCTGAGAAATTTACCTTTTTTTTTTTTTTACCTTATTTAAATCAATTTTTCAATTTGCTGTTCAACACGTTACTAAAAAAATTTTATATTTTGAAAAATGACCACGTCCTATTTAAGTAAAATGTACAACTTGATGAACTAAAATTAAATAACATATGATGAAAATTTTGACGTAAACGTGTAATTATTGGATAAGTAAAAAGTTCATTCTGTTGCATTATCAAAGAAATATATCAATATTATACATATATTTCATGCAAATAATACTAACAACACTAATACTAATAATACTAATAAATACTATAAAAGAGAGAATCAGGGGCCCACAGACTGGAATTCTCGGCATTTTCTGGGCTTTTAATTAAAAATTTCTTATTTTAGCTTTAATAACGCAATTTTAGGCCATATTTTTAATGTTCGGGCAAATGTGTAGGGATACCTTCCCGAGATATTTGTTGAAGCTGATGTTTTGAAAATAACGTTTAAGCTGTCTTTGGGTGATGTAAAGGTGAGAAAACGAAGGGGGGCGGGCGTCTAGAAAAATGAATTAAACTGGAGTTTTAAAATTGCAATTTTACATTGGTCTTTAGTAAATTATAGGGTAAGAGTTTCCATGAATGATCCACTCCGAAAACGATTTAGAGGTGAAGAATTAAGAACATTTTTAGGGGACTTAAGGGGATATCCAATCTCAATGTTTCAAAATTTAATTTTAAAAGTATAATTTTAAGCTGAACTTGAAGACGTTAGAGCAGGGAGACTCGGAGAATCTCGCCGTAAATTAAAAAAAAAGAAAAGAAAAGAAACTGATGTTTTAAAAACATTTTAGCTATATTTGATGATAAAAGGGTAGGGAGGGGGGGGGGGTCTAATTCTAGAAAAAAATTATCCAAGAAAATTTAGTGTTAAAGGGGACATATATTATTTGTGTTCAACTAATAAAGTTTATAAATGTAAAAAATAGCTTTTATAAATTAAATTTTTATGGAATTTTACAATAGAATCGACTTGCATGTAAAAACGAGGAGTCTGCAATACAACTGTCCAGCAATGTGATGTAAATTTTAAAATCTGAACATGTGTCAAATAAATTAATTAAAAATATATTGAGTTAAATGACTGTTAAATAGTAAAACTGTAAACGATTTCTTCAGATGCGTTTCAGGATTTCCTTTTATTGAAAAGAAATGAACATACTTCTCGCTCGAGTTATGTAAGACTTTTTCCTGACGTCGTTTGTATTTAAATTTCCAGACATTTGAAACTGAAAGTCATTTTTATCGTATTTCGAAAAGCTTTGAAACAATGAACCTGCCACACCAAATTTAATTGAACGTTCGACTGAAACAAAATAAGTCAAAGTTGACCAACACTCAATTAATTAAACTTTTGCCCAAAGACGATAAGAATTCAGCAATACTACTTTCAGCAATGTGATGTGAATTTTAAAACGTGTATATATGCCAATTAGGTTAATTTTAAAAATATTTTGTTTTACGAGAAGATGTGTTTAGTAAACTGCAAAATAGAAACTTAGAGGTTCTAAGTGTATCAGTTTAAAATGTAAATTAAATACGCTTTTAATTTTTAGCTGCATTAGCAAACTTATTTCTTCCTTGAGACAATTTAACTTTTTAAACAGCAGTCTGTATTTCAAAATATAATTAAGCAAGTTTGACCAGGAATTTCTGTGAACTCGTGTTTTTATTTAACGAAAATCGAACTATTGAAAAAATTCAAGTACAACTGAAACTTTTTAAGTTCAAGTGGCCCATTCAACTCAAACATAATTCGATCCAATCGAATAAGATTGCATCTACCAATAGCACAGTCAAAAACTTGCATTGCCTCATCCAGTTGAAATTTCTCACTACCCTACTGGTAGAGAGCATTCCGTCGAATTGAACACAATGGAGTTGAATGTGCCATTTAAAAAAAAAGCAAGTTGCATTTAATAACTTTTGATCAACCTAATAATCAGATTTTCACAAAATTTTATTCCAGAAGTAATTGTTCCATAAAATTGTACTGAAATAACAATTTAGAAACAGTACCTAGTGAAATATTTGTCGCTCAATTTTTCACCAAGTGGGCGACCATTCATAACATCATTTCATGGGCACATTCAACCTAACAGAATTTATGATTCGATTCGAACGAATTCTATCAACCAAAAGTGAAGCCAGAAATTTCCTTTACTCCACCAAGAAGAAAATGTCTCGCAACGTGACTGGTAGATAGAATTTGATCGAATCGAACATAATTGAGAAAAATATGCTTCTTAGTCGTCATTTAAAACTACACCGATTTGGCTCAAAAAAAAAAGGAAAAGTGTAAACGCTTCTTTTGAAACCTCTGTCCACATCAAAAATGGAGATGCACAACCAGACTCCACTCAGTCTACATACAAAATTGTAACTTATTACGGCATACAGTTTTTCAGTTATGCGAGATACATTAAAACCAGAGGTGAATTCGTGCTTGGTCTTACTGGAACGTCGTTACTTTTCAAGAAAAATAATTCAGCTTCCACACAAAACTGGCCAAAAATTGTTATTCAATCATTTGTCATTAGCTTTTCTGGTACTGTAACATTTACGAATTCACCTCTGATACATCGTACTTACTGACATTACGAGAAAACTCGTGATAATGAATTCAGTAATTATCAAAAATGAGCATTTTGATTGCCCGTACATTCATATGCACTTGCAGACGAGTTGAAAAGATTAAACATACATCTGGGAATGAGTTAAATGGAATTTTTTGGCCTAATTCAAATGAAATTGGTTTTTTTAATTTAATTCATTTACTCTTGTACTTTGCACAATGAAGAAAAACTAAATACTAATTAATTGGCGATTCCATCTTTGCAGTGAAGTTTCACATAAATGATTAGTTATTAAAGAATTTCATTGCTTTATAATGGTATAAAAAAGCACTACTGTTTTTAATGGTCATTGATCATAAACCGAGCAGTAGACTACTGAGTAGCTAAGTAGTAGGAACGTAAACAAATTAGATTTATAGACAGTAATAAAAAGTTTTTGTTCTTGAGGAATTTTTTTTTAATTAATTTATATAACCATTTGTTTTTGACACATTTTTGTTTACTTTTTACATTATTGATTGGCTTTGAAAACTTACTTATGGAAATTTATATTTCAAATTTAGTTGTCATTTCTGTAATAAATATGATTTTGTACTACAATTTCCTGCTACTGTTTTTGCTCCTTTGTCATTTTGCTGTAAACTATTCAATTGATTTTGAGATGCCATTAGATTTTAAATTTTCATACTAATAATGCAGATTAATAATCATATTCACTCAAAGCCTAAACCCATCATCAAGCCTGCAGTCTCAACAAAAATGAATTATTGAGTATTTTTTTCTTTTTATAAGCTTCTTTTATACTTGGGTAGCACACATTCCGGGAAGATATTAGTGATCGGTAATTGTTCCGAAACATATCCTAAAAACTGTTCTAAAACGTGTGCCACAAAATGTTTAGCGCAAGTGTTCAAAAACCATTTTTTTTACACTATCCATGAAATGTCTAAAAAGTGCGCTAAAAAGGATATACATGTTCCGAACAGTGTTTCTAGAAGTGTTTTGAAAACTGTCTGGAAAAAGTGTTCTAAAAAAGGGGACAAGTGTACGTGTTCAAAAAGTATTATGACATGTGTTCACAAAACGGTTCTAATAACTATTACAAAAATAGTGTTCTTAAAAAGGGGACAAGTGTACGTGCGAAAATAGTGTTCAAAAAGGGTTTGATTATTTGCAGTGCACTATTCTCATATTTGTACAAGCAACACCTCAAGGCTGCTCCGGGGATCACTATACTGGTTACAAAAAGCCCTTTCTAAAATTTGTATGAGTGTACTTTCATTTGTGGCAAGTTTTGCATGTTAGTGTATTTCTGCATTCAAATATTTATGAGAGTAAATTCAACGTTGAACTCAAGGTTGAGAAAATTCCAAAATTGTATTTAATCTTATTTTCCTTTGGCAATTTGTTACACTTAGTCTGTTATTGCTGTGATCATACCCATATTTTAGTTGCTAAAAACGGTTTTTTACATTTAATAAGCATATTACTAGGATTCATCATATTCACTCATATTCGAAAACAATGGGGTCGTTTCCAAAATTTTAAAAGTATTTTTTTCTGAAAGAACATGCTTAAAAACATATTATCTATAACCATTTTTTAAAATAATTTGTTTAAGTTAAATATTTAAAAAAAATACTTAAATCGGTGCGCTTTCATAGTTTACGTTTCTGTCGTGAGACATCACAAATTATGAAATGCCATTCAGTGTTGCCATTCACGGAGAAAAATATTTAATTTGCATCTTTACTCACGTGTATTGGCAACGGTATGGTTGATAGCAAGCGTAGAACGCAATTTTAATTCGCTGCTTGATTATCCCACCGTGGAAACGTAGTAGAAAGATGTGCCAAATTGCATCATTTGTGACGTCATAAAGACCACGCCTTGTTTTCAAAATCGCACATTTTAAAAAATGTGAATTGAAAAATACCTGGAAAATAAAAAAAAATTTCTGGGTAAATGTTTTTTTTTTTTACTCATTCTATCAATTTCAGTGACTAAAAGTAGTAATTTTGACTGAAGGAAACAGCCCCATTTGTTACACTTAGCCTGTTATTGTTATGATCATACCTATGTTTCAGTTGCTAAAAAAAGTTTTTTACATTTAATAAGCATATTACTAGGACTCATCATATTCACTCATATTCGAAAACAATTGTCAGCTAGCTTTATTTGAAGAACACCATGACACTTCTCTATAAGCATGAACTCGAGGTGGAAAATTATTGAGATTAAAACTTGGAAGGAGAGAAAACTAATAGGATGACGCAGTGATCGGAAGTAGTGCGCTACGAATAGTGACGCTATTGCAGTAGCTACAATTTTCAGTGGTTTGTAGTGTAGCGCACTACTTTAAAAAATATTGAGTAGCGAGTAGTTCGACACACAAAAAATAGTAGTTTGTAGCGATTTCTGAAAACTAAAATTAAAATTCTAAAATGAGTCCTCATATAAATAATAGCCGATGATCGAGTAACCCGTGTGTTTTAACAATGAAACTCTGGCCCCACGGCATGACAGTTTGATAATTTGTTTTGGTAATGTTTAACATGCAGAGAAAGGCTTTATTTTGACAGGCTGAACTCGATCCGGTAATTTAACTGTTTTACTGATAAGACTTTCCTTTTAGGAAAACGAAGAAACCAAAACACTTAACGCTATCTACTGGAGTTTAAAGTTAATCTACTAGTGTTAGGGTTAAAATTTCAACTATCAAAATATCAACAAAAGGCAATTGCTTCGTTCAAATGTAGAAACAATTTTCACCCGTCACAATATGACGGGCGAGAGATTTTCTAGTTTTCAATAAAATTCAAACTTCTACTTTTCTATAATGCAATTAATTTTATAGGAACTGAAAAGTTTTTATAAAATTATATTCCATTATAGAAATTAAAAGTTTTTCTCTTCTGTTTAAAAGATGTTTTCCCCATGTAATCAATTTTATGTGTATATGCAAGCCGACGTAAAAGTTAAATCAAATTATACTTCTACTATTTACATTTTTCAAATCACCAAATTTTAAATTTTTAATTTTTTACACTTTTTAATCCTTTTTTAGAGTGAATATTCGTAGAAATGGTTTAAATAAGAAATGATAATTCTAAATAATATTTTATACTTAAATGAGCTAATTTATTAATCTGAGCAACTTTTCGAAATTTTTTCGTTCAATCCTTAAACGGTGTGTGTGCATGTTTCTTATTTATTTATATGTTTTAATGTAGCGACTGCATTTCAAAAGTAGTTTGTAATCGCTACATTTAAAAAAAAAAAAGTGGTGGTAGTTGTAGTTAAATACATTTGTAATAAAGTAGCTGTAGTTGTAGTTTGCTACAAAAATATGTATTTTGTGCAACCACTGGGATGATCCAAATGTATACAAATACCTTCCGGGCCCCCTAATAACTCAAACCACAAATTGTTAACAAGTTTTTATTTTCAATCAGTAATATAATTATGTAACCTCGCTATCAAAAAGAGTTGGCCTTCTAGTAAGCAAACTTTAAATACCGAATCGATCAAAAAAAAAAAAAAAATATATATATATATATATATATATATATATATATATATATATATATATATATATATATATATATATATATATATATATATATATATATATATATATATATATATATGAGTAAAAAATATGGTGTTGATAAATTTTCGACACACAGCGTTTAGAATAAAGGGATATTAAATGGTGCAATGCTCTATGGGCAATTATTTATCCCAAAGTTCGTCTTAAGCAGTGTAGTGTTGCATAGTCATGTTTTAGAATCACCTTACAATCCCTGAAATATATTCGAACAACATTATACCATATGACTTCCAGTTATTCCTATGGTTAAGCAGCAAAAATGTTGAAAATTTATCTGAAATCCAAAAAGCCATTTACAGATATTTTGCTCCAAAACGAATTGACTTTCATCGATCAAAAATTTATTATTTTCACACTCATTGGCAAAAGATTGTTGATGAGGTAGGTAGTTGTATCCTGAACTAAATATAAAACCTTGATAAAACTTTAGTGTTTGATGAAAAAAGACCTTGATTTCCAGTCACCCGAATAATTCTTTGTATGTACTACAAATTCTCCGAATATTTGTTTTAAATCATCTTTATTTCTCAGAAAAGGTAGAATTATGAAAGATCAATAAGTGAAACACAGAACGTCAAAGTAATTACTGGTCTTAATTAGTTTAATAATCTTTAAATTACTGGTATTAAAATGAGAGAAAATGAAGCAAGAAAAGACGATCAAATTGTTTATGGAGCGTGAATATATTCGATAACGGATGTTTGCTTGTGTATCGTTTTATTCAATCAAAAAATTAGATTTTTTTTCTGATATGGAGTGTGTACTAGGGTGGTTCAAAAAATCTTTTTTCAGTTAGAATCCATGACGCCTCCTTTTGGAGGGATCAGAATTAAAAGAAAGATATAGAAGAAAGTTTCGTGATGGCCACAACATACTAGTTTTGTAAGTAACTATTTTATTGCAATACATATGCATATTACTAGTGTATATTATTATAATATGTAGCATTGATTTTTCCCAGTTCAATGTATTTTTTAACTCCCCTCCCCATACTTATGAAGTTTGGGGGAGTGGGTTGAGCTCCCCCTTTCAGTTGAAATAGGAAGCTAAAATTCTTCCAGTATATTATTATCCACAAGTGCAAAAATATTGAGGGGTGTCCTGTTATCTAGAAACTTTTTTTACACGTAATTTTGAACCACCCTAGAGTGTACAATTTCAAAATCTCTCAATATATCTCCAGTCGTCCAAATATGGTTACGTGTAAAGAAACGGAAAAGAAAAATAACAATTGACTAGTAGTTATGCAAGCAATTTTAATGACTCACTGGTTTGTCACAGTGATGCAAAAATCCTGCCGCATTCTTAAACAGCACTTTTACTCATTAATTTGAAACTTTAAACTTACTTTCATCCCAATCAAAAATAAGAATTTAGTCAAATTTAAGAGAAAAACAATTTAAAAAAAAGCATTTTTTTCCACAAACGAATCAACATTACTAAATCTTTGAAATACACATTTATCAAAATAAATACTTTAAAAGATTAAGCATTTAAATCCCGTTTTCAACCTTGACTTGAATTCACACGATGCATTTTTTTTAACACACTTCGCATCCTAAAAAGTTAAACTTAAAAAAAAAAAACATTAAACAAATAAAAGTGCATTACATGCCTTTTTTTTTAAAACATTCGATTTCAATGCACAATTCCAAATATTTATTTGAAGTTCTTTCTTCAAAAAGCCTTAAGGGACTATCAAAATTTAACTGTTGTGTAAAACAAAGCATTTCATGAGATTTAATCATCTTTCACGAAGCAAATGCATTCTTCTAATTTGAGTATTTTTTGCAAAAAAAAAATCTGATACGTTGTTGAAGTACCACTTTTTTTTTCATATCCCTTCACCAAATTAAAATGCTGAAAACTCTGCCTTTTTATGTAATAGCAGTTTTAGTAATTTAGTAGTATTTTTTCCATTTTAGAATGATATTGCTTCAGAATTAAATCTTTTAGTTTTATATAAATGCTTTCATACTTTTTTCAAGTGTTATGCAACACCAAATTTTAAAATTGCTTTAATTTTTTTGCTCCAATACATTTTATCAGTCACGCTATTAAACCTTTTCTATTTTTTGTTTACGAATCCAATTTTCCTACTTCATCTCGAATTTGATATTTTTTCGCATACGATATTTGCAAATTCTGCTTTATATTCAGCTTGTCTTATCATTAGTTTTAAAAAATACAGGAATGAAACTGTTGAGGCGATGTTTATTGAGAATTAGTTATTTACAATTGTTTACATATTTAACACTTACAGGAAACTTCGTACGTGGTCGTATTTATATTGTGGTTCTAACGTACAGCTTACAAATCATGGCGGTTCTTCTCTCGTATTTCTCTTTTTTAAACTGTTGCCATTCACAGAAACATAATCAGTTGTTCGCAAAGTTGGCTGTTTAAGAGTATTTTTTAACTAAAGTGAGCAATATTTGGCCGCAACATAGCTTATTATAAATTCCACCCAAACATCAGTATCATACCTGCTATTTACGATTCAAGAGCTGGAATACGTCTCCTTACGATAGTTTAAAAACTAGCCGAAAAGACAAGACCATTTTTTGGGGGTGGGTTATTAGGGTTCAACCCCCCCCCCCCGAAAATTTTCAAAACTATTCTAAAATATGCTTTTTATTATAAATTTTTGCTTAGAAACTTATTACTGCTGCTTTATTTATTTTTTTTTTTCAATTTCATTTAAAAATAAAGTTATTATTGACAAATTGCACTAACTCAGTGTTCTATCAGCAGTATTTATTTTTATTGCAGTAATTGTAAACATCATTTCTTACAAGAAAATACAGCATTTTTCTTCAGATTTTTAGAATACCTGATGCTAATAAAAACATCAATATTCTTAAAATTTAAAAGTGCTAAACTCTGTATTTTACATATTTTTTGAAGCGTCAAAAAACATGAATTTTTTAAGTATTACGTTTTTCAAATGCGAGCATACGAGTACACGCATCTGCTTTTTTTTTTTTTTTTTTTTTTTTCTTTTTTCAGTTACTATTTAAAATGCATCGAATATTTAACATGGGTACACATCAGATTTTTTTTTCTTCCTTTAATAGACACATCACCTTTGATATTTTCTCATATTAAAGACCTTAAAGCGGCATCCCGTCATTTAAATAACCTACTGTAATAAAAAACAATAGAATATACGAATAAAGTCGAATTTTATTGATCATACTATAGATTAAATTAGAAAAAACCCCTCCCCGAAACAAAAGTGTGGTTACGGCCCTGCAAAGAGGTATTAATACCGGTATTTGAAATTTCTCAAAAAATGCTTACCGACGTATTGTTTCGTTGCCACATTTCATAATTTTGCACAAAAATTGCATTATTTACGAAAACGTATTTTGAACAAATATAAAATGAAGGAACAAATGTCATAATAAAAAATTAATAATAGTAAAAAACATAATGCATATATTGTATTGTCTCAAAGCCTGGAACTCATTTAGTGCTCAACTTTCCAACAGTTGAAAATACTCTTTCTGAAATCACGCAGGTCTCTGGTACTGTAAACAATGCACGATACCCCTTCTCTAATTGTATAAAAGTCTTCACCTTTAAAAAATTCGATCTTTTGCGCGTTATTTTTGGACAAATCATTTTGTGTGTGTTGTTTCTTTTGTATTGTGTGCATTATTACTATTATCATTTTTTTAGATTTATAGCTAGTTGTAATTATTTTTTCCGAGAGGCGATACTTTTCCAATATTAACATCATTTTCTCTTGAGCAGGAGAGGTTTGAGTTTGATTTTTATTATTAGCCCTTTGGTTTGAAATTTACGATAAATTTGACTAAATTTGATATTGTTTCTCTTATCCAGTTTCACGTTCTTTCCAACTCTTTACACTTATAATTATGCAAATATCTGAAAATATGTTTCAAATGATTATGCTTAACCTCTATGCAAATTTTTAAGGCACTATATAAAAGTTTAAATACTATATTGCCAAGTATAAAGCGAGACATGACAACAAACAAGTACTGGTGCCAACAAATTACTACTTGTTTTACTAACAAGAAAAGGTTTTATGCCAAACTTCAGTACAGTTGAAACAAATATTTAAAGAAAATATGATAAAGTATTACTGCAATTGGTGGTTGGAATAAATTATTCATGGAACAAATACATTTAAAATTACACTCAAACTTATCTTTCACAAAAAGAAAAATGAGTGATCAGTGAAATAGAAAAAAGTTACAGGGTGCACAAAAATGTGATTCATCTCACCATCTAGTAATGAAAATACTATTTATCGATCTTTCCGCAACTTCTGTTTAATGATATTCTATTAGTTCACACTTTTGAAGCCAAATGTTTACATCAATAGATTGATTTTGGTTATATATCATGGGAAAAGACCAGTACATTTAAAATATAAGTGTATATTTAATAAGTTGAATTGAAAATTCTTTAATTGAAACGATTTATTATTTTTAGCTCATATCGAAAATACCGGTATTTTACTTAAGCAAATACCGGTATTACAAAATAGCAAAATTGCTCGAAATACCGGTATTCGATATACCGGTATACCGGTATTGCAATCAGTAGTCACAGCCTACATGAGTGAATTGGTTTTGGTTTTACCTCTTTCGGCAGCCATTAGCCCCGAGACTGCAGAGCGTCTTTTAGTTTATTTGAATTGCGAATTAATTTTTCTGTGGCATAAAGTTGAATAATTGTATGATTTATTGAAAAACCAGTAAAGTTACAGCTCATCAACACATCTTGAAACGCAAATTAAAACTTTTCAAGAACAATTGCATTGATTTCTATCAAGTACAACGATATAGGCAATAAATCTGCAATGCAAATTCATGCATGGATTTTGAGTTTATCTCTCGGCAACATTTTTTACCTAGACATAAAAAGATACTGAAAAAAGGAAAATGTAGAGAAACTAGGAAACAAAAAAATGCTCCCGGTATATATATTATTTTTCTTATAATCTATTACATGCACCAGAATTTTATTTTTTAAATACAGATCCGACATTTTTTCTATAACTGCGAGACAAATTTATCAGAATGATTATTTTGTCTAAAAAATATTTGCATATGCATTTAGTTTTTCAAACGAAAAGAATTTTTCACTATATTGATGCGACAAAAAAATGTAATCAGATTTTTTTTTTCTTCTTTTATTATGTTTGTAAAAAAAATTAAGAGATTAAACTTTTTTTAAATGAGTATAAAGTATAAAAACCTAGCGTTGTAAAGAACAAATTGATAATAAAAGTGTCTGAACCACTCAATTATCACGAGTATTGCGCACATGTGTGCTAAAATTCCATGTTCCGATTAGTGGACAAAACCGATAAATGTTTCACACTTTCGAAGTCCTCTCTATTTTCATTAATTAATTAATCTTTTTTTAATTTTTGCTCTAATAATCTTTTATGCATAAAGCTGAAAACAGCTCCTTTAACTAATGAATTAGCAATAAAGAATGTTTTATTTTTCCACTTGTCTGGTTGGCAAAATAAGAGTTGTCTTAGTCATATTTTTTCAAGCAATTGAAGATTTTGTAAAAACATGTGCAAAAGCATCTGAACTGTGTGAACTTTAGTTTCAAGAGTTTTATATAGTAAGTAGAAAGCCACCCGTTAAGGTATGACGGATGAAAATTGCTTCTCTTCTTCTACATTTCAGCGAAGCAATTTCCAGTTTAGTGATATTTTGACACTTGAAATTTTAACCCTAACTCTAGTGAATTATCCCTAAACTAAAGTAGATAGCGTTCATAGTTGACCGCTTTTTCGTTTCTACATTTCTTCATTCCCCTGAAATGACAGACTTACCAGTAAAACAGTGAAGTGACCAGAACGAGTTCAGCTTTGTCACAATAAAGCCCTTTCCTGCATGTTAAACATTACCAAAACATATTATCATGCCGTGGCGCGAGTTTCATTGCTGAAACACGCGTGTTACTCGATCATCGGCTATAATTTATATGAGGGTTAAAAGTTGGTAATTTTTTCAGCATCAACTTTTATCAAAAGACAATTGTAACTTGATCATAAATTAAAATAACTTAAATTTATGTAACTAAATGATTTACACCACTGTCATTATGAAACGTACGATGGGCTTACTGAATGAAATCAAAATCTGGTAACATATTTTCCTCGTTGTCATTTTCACCTGAACAGCAGTTTCGGTTAGTTAACAATTATGGTACGCTCTTAGTGGGAAATATACCCTCTATAACAAAAAAAAATCGACGCACCAAGAAGGAGTTGTCAAAATTAAACGAAGTTTAAAACGAAGGTTAAATTTAAACGAAGCACGTGATGGCAACATTGGAGAAATAATTCACAGAAAGTGATTTCAAAATGAAAGCAAAGTGATGATTTACAACTGGAAAAATCCCAAATGAGGTTTAAGCACCCTATAGAGCCACCTCCAGCGTGAATGTTCGAGGTGATGCTGTCGAGCATTGCCCCGTAGCAATCTCGAACGATATTCGTGTCATCTTGTACCACAGTTACTGGAAACGGACCACTAATTTGATCAAACTCATTGACTGTCCAATTTACCGCCATAAGTGATCCTAGGTTTGCTCGATATGTGACAAATCAGGCATCGTGCATGAAAGTGATAGTGTGGAAAAGGAATTTCTCTGAGAAACACTTGCTGTGCGTGACTGCCAGCATTATCCTGTTAAAAAATGGCTTCTGGGAGCCCGTCATGAGTAGTGATGTGCCGGATCGTTAAAAAAAGTAGATCCACGGATACGGATCCGGATTATTTATGTCAAGATCCACGGATACGGACCTCAAAAATGTTTTGCCCAAATCAACTATCCAAGTGTAAATGCTGCGGAAAGTATTCCCGTCAGGTAAATGACAGTTTCTTCAAAAAATGTCATCTACGGCGAAAATATAATCAAGACCATGATTTACTCTTTAAAGAAATCTCCGTTAAAATTGAGGGAGAGTTTAAAGGAATGAGTTAGCGTTGCATTAATGCTTAGATAGAATGTGAAAAATTATTTCTAGCTTATTCGTCAGATGTAGGATACAGGAGCAAGAGTGTAAAGCTGCTTCTGAGCAGGCTAGAAATATTTTTTCGCATTTTATTTCAGCATAAATGCAGCGCTGACACATTCCACCCAACTTATCCCGACCGACGAAATAACATAGCTGGAAACACCTTTACAAACAGTAAATGGAGAATTTAGTATCACTTTTTTTTTGAAGGATGCCGAGAAAAACCAAAATGAAGAATAACAAAAACCCCAAATCAATAACAAAAACCAATATTAAATTTTAAAAAAAACATATCCCAGAGGGCCGACATCATATGAAGATGAATTTCGTGGGTCAGAACACACATTGTTAACAAATATGAACTGGCAACAGACAAAGGTTTTATCAGTGAGCTTTTTCTCCTTGTCTTCCGACTATGAAATTGCTACCGATCACACGCATAAAGGCTTAGAATTGCATTTAAAATTTGCTTAACAAGATTATAGCTCCTACTGTATGTATCTTGGTAGTTTCAAAATTAGTGTCAAACGCAGAAAACTTCATTCTTTCAATCAGGGCCAATATTTTTGACGTACGGGTAAGTTTTTCTACCATAATTGAGAAAAACGTTAAGTCGGCTTTGAATTAATTTCTCCGGTAATTAAAGTTCTACAAAAACAATGCCAAGCTAAGAACACTTTCGATCAAGTCATCTTTTAAATGAAAAAAAACTATCAAAATCGGTTCATCTGCTTAGGAGCTACCATGCCACAAATTGACACACACATACACATTTTAAAAACTCATTACCACTTCCTTTTTGCGACGAGGGAGGGGGTACAAATTGGCTTCAGAAATGATACCTTATAAATTAAATCGGGAATAAAACCTAATCTAAACGGAATTTAAGAGTCTTTTATTCAAATATTTAAGAATTTTTAGAATAGAAAAGATCCGTTTAAGATCCGCGAAAACAATAACGAATACGGATACGGGCACAGATCCTTATTTTCGCTGGGATATCCACGGCTACGGATATCTAGAACATCACTAGTCATGAGTGCCAACACATGTGACTGAAGCATAAAATTCACGTACCGTTATTCGGCCATGGTGCTGCTGATCAATATTAGGGTAAACAAAATTCGTATATGATAACTAGAGGACCCGACAGACGTTGTTCTGTTCAAACATTGTAAATTGAAAAGTTAAAAAATTTCAATAAACACCAAGTGTTTGAATCGTTTTGTTGAAAAAAAATAAGTAAAAAGAAAATTTTTCAAGCTGCTTGGTGTCAGTATGCGTATATTTGTAACAACTTGATTTATCTAATGCCCACTGAGCAGTTGTTTTATTACCTATTTTTTCACCCGTACTTGATGGTTTGTTCCTTCAGCCATACTAAAAGGATAAAAAACCGTCCTCAGATATTAAGTGTAAAAAACTAACTACCCATCTAGAACAAACGGGAAATCCCGCTGCAACATCCCCCATATGGAAAAGAATAAAACAATCGAATCGAAAGGATATCGTTTAAAAACATGATAAAGGTAAAAAATGTTCTTCGAATAAGCGAAAATCACTCAGCCACCCCCCTCCCACTCCCGATGTAAAACAAACATATTTTTCAACTAAAGTGACTAAATACTGTTTAAAAACGAAAAACAATTCTTTGTAATTTGAAATATTTCAGCCAAATAAACAAAAAATACTATAAATTACATTAACAGTAGCCTTAAAATGTAAACAAATCATCACGCAACTCTATTGTTTATAGTCAAAGTCGCCAAGCCCCCACGTTACTGTAATCCAGCCGATCAGTGAGCGAAACCAACTCCGACCGATTAGCGGTCCGATCTTTTGAGCGAAAACTTTTAAATTTTCATATATTGCCTAATTTGTTATTTCCAACAAAGGTAAAGATCTTCCAATGCACTGATCTTTTGTGTTCAGAGCTACCCTGTTGTAATTTATCTGGACGAAAATAAAATTTGTTTCGTCTTTAAATTCCATCATCTTTTCCTTTAAGAATTATCAAACTAATCAGTTTATTATTAAAGTATTCTTGACATTGGTGCCAAAACTCAGATGGATTTGAACCGAGAAACAAATGTTGCTGGGGAAGGTACTTTCTGATCATTTGGTTAGGAAAACCTAAAGCACCGATTTGGTCACATGGTTCAACTACGACGACAGAACACACGTTTTGCGTGAACTTTACTTTACCAGTACTTTACTTTAAAATATATCTCGGGACCTAAAATCGTTGCTTTTAAGAAATGAAGGCTTCTCTCTCTCTATGTTTTATCTATTCTCAATTGACATATCACAGTAGGAAATTTCATTGCAAAAAACAGAACTGGCTTTCTTATTGTCCTTTGGCAACGGGTTAAATATTTATTTCAGTTCTCGCTCAACAATAGATTAAAATAAATATTAATCATATGAGAGATATAGCCATCCAATGTTTAAATTAATTAATTAACAAAAACGTTTCCGATTCGATCCATCGCGCTTCAAAACCATGCTTGTCACAACATAATTACACACAAAAAAATTGATCAAAATCGGTCCAGCCGTTTAAAAGCTTTATGGTGACAAACGTCCGCACAGAAGATTTTTATAGATTAAGATACTCCATAACAGCAACAATCCTGAACGACTTTATTTTATATATACGCCGCTTGAAAAATTGTAAACAAGCAACGAAAACTTGTTTTGATAATGCTTAATTTTAGCAACCCTAGTTTCTCTCGTTTGCAATTGGTTTTAAAATAGACAAATGCCAGCAATCGTGAGGTGGACTTTTTTGCAACAGAGCCAAATATTGGAACGAATAAAATAACAGGTTGTTTTAAAATTTCAAGGAAAAATTCCTTCATGTAAGTTGTACAAAGTTTTTACCTGATTGTACATTCTACACGCTTCTGCATCTCATAAAAATACCTTTATTGGCCACTGATATTTCGACTTTTCTCCCATACAAGAAAACTGTTTCGTAAATCTAATATGTTTTATGTCGTTTTATTAACTTTTTTTTTTCTAAACCTAGATACGTTCTTTTAAAACACAGCCGATGTTGCCACCATTTAAAAAAAAGTACCTCATTGAATTGAAAAGCTTTCTTAGCGTTCAACCCTAATACCCAAGGAATTTCAAGAACGAGAAATGAAATTTTCATGAACTTTAAAGAACTAAATTACTTCCAAAGCGAGCGTATATCTCGTATCACCAATTCCCGCAAAAAAAAAAGAGTGAAAATAAAGAATCAACTTCCTCAAGAACGGGTGCAGAAAGTCATATTCTTTTTCAAACTGTAATGAAAGACATGGAAAGGACTGTTTGCTTATTTACCTGGAGAGGGAAAAAGAGCTTCAGACTTGTCACCGCAAAGTTTATTGTCATTTTAATCTTGCCAGATTCGATAAAAATAGACTGCAGACGATCGTTTTATTTTTTCGTTGTTTGAATTGCCGAATTCTGTCCTGATGGAAAAAAGAGAAACTTGCTCGATTATTTAAAACACTTTATAAAGCTTGTGGTTTTTTTACTCATACTTACAACCTGCATGTCATATCAGAAAATGTACTTAAATTTGAAGGGTCATCTAAGTAACCTAAATGGAATGTTAATGCTGGGATATGTTTGTCCCTTTTATGTCAAGTTTCTCAGCCTAAGTCCCTGAAATTGCGTAAAAAGAAATAAAATAGCTAATAACCAGTAATTTCATGAAAATTTACTGCGTTAATTAAAAAGCAAACAGAATATTTTTAATGAAGGAAATAAATTGTACTGTGTTACTGTGTGTTGACTTTTTTTGTTACCTAGACGTTAGAAACGCAAAAAAGAAGAAAGTTAAAATTTAACTGTCCTCCTGAACAAAAAAGGAAGTAGCTCAATTTCTTCTTGAAAATACTTTTTGCCATCAAAGTATCATTTTCGAAATAATGTTTTTTATAAACATGTTCCTTGTCAAAAGCCTTTCCCAACAAAGCTTGTTTCAAGCAAATCCACTTTAAGTCTATATTTCCTTAAATAGTCCTGTATGTTTTAGCGTTAAAAAGGTGTTTTTACGATGCATTAAGCCGTCATTCATATCTTCATGTTCACTTTTGTTTAAACTTTTACGGGAAAGTAGGTTAAAACGAAAAATATGTTTTGCTGCAAGAGAACAAGTCTATATAAAATTAATATTTTCTAACCCCATTAAATAAATTATAACACCAGAATGGCATTTACAAAATCAGATTGTTTGTTATAAAAATCGGAAGGGGGCACAATTAAATTAGTATGAAAAAACGAAGTCGCAGGTATAAAAAGTTTGGACACCACTATGCAGCTAAAAATAAAATTTAGCAATGGAGCTGTTTCCTTCAGTCAAAAGTACTACTTTTAGTCACTGAAATTGATAAAATGAGCAAAAAAAAATAACATGGACCCAGAAAATACTTTCATTTTCCCAACAGTTATTTTGTAATTAATTTTTTGAAATGTCCGGTTTTGAAAACAAGGTGTGGTCTTGATGACGTCACAAATGATGCAATTTGCGCATCTTTCTACCACGTTTCCACGTTATGATAATCAAGAAGCGAATTAAATATTGCGCTCTACGCTCGCTATCAACCATATCGTTGCCAATACGCGCGAGTAAAGATGCGAATTAAATATTTTGCTCCGTGAATGGCAACACTAAATGACATTTCATCATTTGTGATGTCACACGACAAAAACGTAAACAACGAAAAAATTAAGTAATTTTTTTTAAATATTAAATTTATACAAATTATTTAAAAAATGGTCAGATCCTATGTTTTTAAGCATGCTCTTTCAGAAAAGAATACTTTTGAAACTTTGAAAACGACCCCATTGAATGATCAATTGCCAGGATCAAGTAAGGCTAATTTATCAATAGACTACAAGACAAGTTAATATTAAAACAATGGTTAGAACCAAAATTTATACTTTTTAGACAAGCCTTTCTTGTCTAACGAAGAAACATGGTGAATATTTCAGATATGTTAGTAAATACGAATTTACCTTTTTATTGAGCAATCACGATTGCTTATTGTTCTCATTTGACTGTTTTTGACGTTCCTTTGATTTTTCCCACCGCCACCCTCCGCACCATCACCGTCGACGGGCTCCTCACGATGCTGCTCCTATAGCAAAAGCCGTCTCCAGGTTGCATCCATGTCCTACACACACGCGCATACATACACAACTACACACACGCACGCACACACACATATACACATACACATACACACATACAAACACGCATACATACAGAAACCCACACATACACACACACATACACACAACTACCCACACATTCATGCCTGCACACAGACACAAACACATATGCCTACACACACATACACATAACCCCTAGACACAAACACATACCCACACACACAAACACACACACCTACATACACACACTCGTGATTGCGAAAAACATAATTTAAATTCAAGATGTCAAAATTCAAATTAATTTCATTTTTTTTATTATTGTCATTATAATTATTATAATTATTATTATTATTATTATTGCTATTATTATTATTATTATTGCTATTATTATTATTATTTACAAATATCGACATGTTTACCTAGTTCTACAGCTTATTAGAATGAAAAAAATATCTTGAACTGAGAATCATCACAAAAAATAGAAAACCGCTTTATAAACACATCTATTGAAGACCTTATATTTTGAAACGTGTTATTTCTATAATTCGCAAAACGCGAAAATCTGATTTTTAAATTCAATCGACATAATCAATGCTTTGAAGTATTTCTTCTGAGTTATTCTGTTCACTTGAACTAAAATGCCTTTTATGCGTTTAAAGTGCATGTTTTCTCATTGAGCGGTAATTTATCAGGGAACTTTAGAGTTCAATAAGTGCAAAGACAAGACGTCAAACTAATTACTCTTTAAAACAGCACCATCATATTTAAATGCGTCAGTTTAAAAGTGCCACTGTGCACAATTAGCAATGATCATATAGGTAGTTGTTCTAAAGTTCTTAGAGAAGTAAGGAATCATTACTTGTAAATTTTAGAATAACATCACGCAATAATCACGCCCTGAAAGTAAGGATTATGTCAACATTTAATTTATTTCATTCAACTATATTAAAGTTCCTGCCACATATTAAAAAATCTTTTGGCAAAAAGTAGTGATGCTATTCTGGCATTAATATGTAAAACTCAATTTTATGTATTTTTATAGCGCTGCACGCTTTATTTCTCAAATCAGGTAGCCAATTAAGTTGTAACCCCTGCTCTACTAAGAAATGCTACGTCTAAACTCCTCTTAAAAACGCAGCGATAGTTTCCAAATGGTTACTTGGATATAGTATCTTTATCTATATTAAGTATTAAGTGATGCATGATAAATATCTAGAGGCGATAAGTATTTTTAAAAATTTTAGAGAGTCTGTAAATATGCTTTGCCTGTTTTTCTAGTATTTGATAAGCAATATGTTCCTTTTTAAAGTGGAGTTTCCTGTATTCTAACAAGAAAAGTGCCGAACCTTTGTTTTCTTCTACGACAACAATGTAGTAAAATGTTAGGTTTCTATACGAAAAACTTAGGGCCTTTTTGCTTAAGAAATTTTAGGGACTTTGTACTAGAAATCAAGAAAATGTTATGAGATCTTGTCCATTACGGTCCAAAGAATCTTCAATAGAATTTGAATTCAATTTCGAACCCACGCGAGAAAGGAAATACTAAGTGGTAGTCCTTTCCACAATTTCAAATTCAAAATTAAAATTTTCTCCTTTCCATTTACTATGAACCTGTATATCTGAATGCTATGAAATACGCTATTTTTCACAGTAGGCGCCTATGCGAACAGTACTGTAAAACGGTACAACTTTGTGCCAAGGGGGGCAACAATGGGCCACTGTTGCAATGGCGATGACTTTGCTCTCTAGTAGCCAATTTTTCGAACTTACGAGCTCCAAAAAAAAAAAAAAAATCACCAGGTAGTGTAACCATTTAGGTAGCTAAAGACGCTTCATCAGAGATTGCCATTGCTTTTGTAATGCTTCATATAATTTAGTCGTTCTTAATGCGTGATTCGACTCACTCGTGGAAGAGCCAAAAGTTTCCTTTAGGCAGACCACAAAAACTGTTTTCCAAGACCTGTTAAGTTCAGATTTGCTTTACTAATTTGTCAGTTATGAATTAAGCCGCTTGTTGACTTAAAATGTTTTGTGGTTTTCACAAGCTCTCAACATTTATCGAAAATAAGAATGCTGGGGTACAACAATGGGCCACCTATTTTTCACGGTTTTTAGTGGCTTAGAGCTTCATTTTATTCTCTGTAGGGATGCTTTCTACATATTTTGTGTTATTTATTGTAAATAATGGCAAGAAAAGAAAGAAGAAGGCTTGGCCCTATCGTCTGTACTTATTAGACCGTACTAGGAGTTTTTGAAGAAGGTGCTGACTGAACGCCGGACCAAATACAAACTGAGATAATTTTTTAATTATTTATTTTGATGAGATTTGGAAAAAAAAATGGGATTTCGCATTTTATTTTCCTTTTTTTTTTTTTTTTGATCTTGTTTAAAATTTGTCAGACCTACATATTTTCTGAGATCTATGTATAGGTATCTAGCCTTTAGTTGGTGAGGCTTTTCTAGTTTTCAAATGTTTCTATGTCAAAACCTAGGCAGATAATAAATAACGTTATCTACTTTTACCATGTTGAACTTTATTAATCACTCAAAACGACAAGTGATGATGAAGTCTTAAAAAAATGAAAAAAAAAAAGGTAAATAATGGAATAAAAAAATTCTTTATACAGTTTCAAGCAGAGGACAACATGCAGTCTCAGACAACAATAGGCCAGATTAAGTTTTCACTGTGTTTTCTAGGTTAAAATGAGGTGGCCCATAGTTGTACCCAGTAGGGGTACAACCACAACTATGGGCCATGGGGGAAAAATTCCTCTTCTTTTTCTTTCCAACTTAGATTTTTTTTAAACCTTTCATTCGAAAGACGAGATGTATAGCTACCATTGCTAAAGTCCTCAAATTTCTAAATCAAAGATATATACCGAATTTTCATTGAAAACATCGAAAAGTGGCCCATAGTTGGATCTTTTTACAGCAACATACACCTTTAAGATACAAAATTAGTTACCAGAATTCCCTCTCAATTTGTCAAGAGACCCAAGAATGCTGTGTCATGTAGCCAGGGATGTGCCAGCTGCGCCAATTACACCAAACTGCGCCAATCGCCGATCCTGCGCCAAACTGCTCCAGAAGACCGCCAAATGGACTTTTCTGTGCCAAAATCGGGCAAACTTGCGTCAAAACTGCAATTTTGCATTTAATGTTGCAGTTCCTTTAGCATATTTGGTAGTTTTGGCAAAATGTCATCAAGTTTATGCATTTGGAGCTTTTTTTACGATTTTTTTTGCTTAGTCCCGATTTTTTGTGCATTTCAAAATCTGATTGCATCCGCTTTTGAAAAACTCGATCGTTTTAATTGTTTGAGAAAACGAAAGAATGTGATAAACATATTGCAGTTTTACAGAAAAATTCAGATTCAATGGATCATCCACCTGATCAGGAAACATGTGAAGAGCAGGAAGGAGAAGAATTAAGAGAGGAATGTGTTTACATGTCCGACACCAAAGCTGAAAAGTACGGATGAAGAGGATGAACTTAAGTCTTCAAATAGTATGAATCTTAGAGATCGTTCTCAGATCAAGAAACCAAAGCGATTTGAAGAATACATCATGGAAATTAAATCTTTCATCTATGAAGAAAAATATCCAGAGACATATCGAGAAGCTATAGAAAGTTCGGAAATGAAAAACTGGAATAAGGCCATGGATAGTTAAATGACTTCTCTGAAAGATAATCAGACATGGAAGTTATGTAAACTACCTAAAGGAGTCAAGCCGATACCATGCAAGTGGGTTTACAGAATAAAAAGAAATCCAGATGGTAGTACTGATAAACACAAAGCAAGATTAGTAATAAAAGGCTACGCTCAACGGAAAGGAAATCACTTTCAAGAGACCTTCAGTCCAGTTGCATGAACAAGCACCATAAGAACTTTACTTAGTATAGCAGCAAATGAAAATATGAGTTTAGTACAATTTGATGTCTCAACAGTTTTTTTGTATGGCAAGTTAGAAGAAGATATTTTCATGTGTCAACCAGAAGGCTATGAAGATAGCACTGACAGAGTATGCCACTAAAAGAAAAGTCTTTATGATCTGCAACAAACGCCAAGGTGCTGGAACCAATGTTTTGGGGAATATCTGCGTAAAATTGGTTTTGTAAGAAGTGAAGCAGATCCATGCTTGTTTATTAGAAGAAGCGATAGGGAATTGCTTATGTTAGTTCTGTATGTTGATGATGGTTTAGTTGCGTCAACAAGTAACGAACACTTAGAAAACTTTCTTGGAGATCTGAAGGAATAATTTTAAATTACAACAAAACCTGCTGAATACTACTTAGGGTTTGAGATTCATCGTCAAGAAGATGATTCTATTAAGTTATCTCAAACAGCCTATACGAAGAAAGTTCTTGAAAGATTCGGCATGAGTGATTGTAATCATGTGTCTATACCCATTATCAAAGACAGTATTCAATCAGGGAAAGTAGAGAATACTGAGACAACATTTCCCTATAGACAAGCCATAGGAGCACTAATGTACAGGGTGGTTATAATTAAAGTTACCCTGTTTAGACCCCTCTAGTGACCGTTTTACGCATCGGATTTCGATGAAACTTGGAATATAGATTATATAGACTATAGGGGATAGGAATAAAAAAAAATAGTTAAAAAATCTACCACCAGGGAAGAAAAGGGCGCATGAATCAAATAAGACGGAGACTGTGACACAAAATCGATTTTATTTACAGAATTTGTTCAATGTGCATTCCATCTGCGTCAATCAAGTGTTCAAAACGTGTTATAGCGAGAGCCACAGTTGAAAGAAGGGTTTCCCTATGAATAGCATGAACATGACACCTTATGCTGTCCTTTAATTCAGGCACCGTCCGTGTATGCTTCCACCATAGACTCGATCTTTCAGGAAGTCCCACAGCCAGAAGTCACACGGATTTAGGTCCGGCGATCGCGGGGGCCAAGCTGTAGGAAAATGCCTAGAAATTGTCCTGTCATCACCGAAATGCATACGAAGCAAAAGCCTTTACTGAACGAGCAATGTGAGGGGGTGCACCATCTTGCATAAAGACAATTGAGTCCAAACACGCTGGTTGTTGCAAAGCAGGAACGACTTGCTGCTCAAGAAGTGCGCAATATCGGGGACTTGTGACGGAACACCTTTTAAGATCTAGGGGCGAGGTCTCCTCAAAGAAATAGGGACCGAGGATGAAATCACCGGTGAAACCACACCATATTTTATTGTAATTGGGATGCAGTGACTGTTCATACACAACATTGTTGTTGCCGGATGTTTAACGTGTGTAGAGCGCCCCCTGTCGTCGACTTTTGAGCTATTTTTTATTGCATAATCCTGCTACCCATGATCTATATAATATACTAGCAAAAATACCCGGCGTTGCCTGGGTTAGCAATAATTATCAGAAACAATCGTTACTTGCATTTGTTTTCTGTTTTAAGTGAAAGAACTTAAAACACACCTTTTTGACGTGACTTAAAATCTATCTTCTTCCTTACTCATAAAACTAAAGTAGCAGTAAGTAATAAGAGCAAAATAGTATTCATTTAGAAACGAAAACACGAAATTGAAGCGTATACAAATTTGAAGAATTTCCGAATTATGAAATTAAACTTCACATGTTTTAAAAAGATTTATTAGTTAATAGTTATTTTATTTTTTATTTTTTTACATTGAGTCTTAGCTTCTCTGTATGTCTATTGAAAAACGAACTGTTTTAAAAAATGCAGTCGCGCGCCCCGTCATCCCCTTAATCTTGCTAGAAAATCTCAATTATTGTGGGTTTTAGGTGCGAATTAAAATATTACCGAATTTGCGAGAATCGTCTTGGGATACCTTGGATAATGCTCCCCCTCCTTACTTTGTAAAACGGTATGTTACTAATTTATGTTAAAGAGATATTGTTGTCATATGCTAAAATACTTTTGGTCACCATAAAATGGCGCTAAACAATTTCATCCGTAATGTTTCCAAAATAAGTAGTAAAATTTGGCGATGGTTTGAATTTGTGCACAAAGTCGCATTAATGGAAGTTTTTGTGCTGTTTATGGATTTGCCTAATTTAGCTGCTGGATTATTCTACAGTAAAAAAAGTTTTAAAAGATTCTTTGATTGACGATATTTTGTTTACATGGTGAAAGCTGACAAACATTATTACGTAGTCTTTGACTTCAAAAACCATGACAGTTGAAAAACGGCCAAATGCATCCGCTACTGAAATCTTTCTGCATAAATTTTGGCGAGGTTTCTGCTGTTAGATTGGATAATGATAAAAAAAATCCAATCAGCACAAATAATAAAAAAAAAACATTAATTACACTAAAGTTCCGTTTAAATGGAAAATAATCAACCAAATCTATAGTTATTATTAGCCAATCTTGGGGGAAAAAAACGTTACTTTAAGATTTGACTTGGGAGTTGAGATGATACACTAAATAATGAATTGGGTTGAGGAAAGCCTTCGAACATGGAACAAAAAAAGCCCATAACTCGTTTTTCATACAACTTAGAACTTTCTAATAGATGCCATCTTCAGCAGAAAAATAAGCACTTTCGATGGACACATAATTTTAATATGTGCACGTATTTTTTAACCGTCATATTGGGGCATTTAAGTGAAAATTTGGACAAATTAGAATAAAAAAGGAACTATCAATCGGATTTTTATCGAACTGATCTACAAACTTCCCCAGTACCGAAAAGAACAAACGGTGAAAGTTTCAGTCAAATCTGCCGGGTAGTTTGAGATCTTAGGGAACAAATTTACCAAAGTCCATTTTTATATATAAAGATATTACAAGTTTCATCGAATCCGATGCGTGGAACGGTCACTAGAGGGGTCTAAACAATGTAACTTTAATTATATCCACCCTGTATATCATGACAGGAACTCAACCTGACATAGCTTATGCAGTAGGAATAGCTTCCAGAGCTTTAGAAAGCCTAAGTAAAGAAGATTGGCAAAGAGTCAAAAGAATATTCAGATATTTGAAAGGAACTTTAGACAAAGGATTTGTTTACAAATCAGGATACAAGAAAGGCATTCTAGAAAGCTATAGTGATGCTGACCATGGAGGAGACACCACAACAGGGCGTTCAAAAACAGGTGTTTTTTTGTATTTACGCTGTTGGAGCAACATCATGGTGCAGTCAAAGACAGTCTACTGTAGCAATTTCCACTACAAAAGTGGAGATAGTTGCAGCTAGTGAAGCAGCCAGAGAATTTGTTTGACTTAAGAGATTGTTCAAGGAAATAACAAAGTTAAAGCAGGTATCAAAACTTAAAGTGGATAACGAAGAAACAGTCAAATTATCTCAGAATCAAGGGGAAGTCCATAAGAAAACAAAGCACATTCGGATTAGACATTTATTTGTGAGAGAAATGGTAACGAGTGAAGAAATTACTGTAAAGCGAGTTCTTACTGAACTATAGTTAGTTGACATTTTTACTAAGCCACTTTACGGCCCTAGGATTCTAAATCTGTGCAGAAAAATTGGACTGATTTAGAATTAAGAACTGCAAAATAACATTCGGGAACACTAAACAATAATAAGGGACAGTGTTAAAGTTGTACTGTATTATTTTTTATATATATTTCTTTATTATCTGTTTGGCAACACTAAGTAGTTTTTGAAGTTTTACAATGGCGATCATCTAGCAAGTTGAAATAAAGTTTCGCTAATAATATCTTCGTCTCTTCATATTTATACAGTGGCTCGCAAAAGTGTTCGTACACCTTGAAATTTTGTAGTAAAACCAAAATAACGCAAAACTGAATTCGAATATTAAGTCCTTTTTTTTCCACACCATTCCTATGCCATTCTGAATAAAACCCAGTATTTTTTTCAAAATATTGCCAGATTTTATTTTTGAAATTTGTAAAAAAAAACGAAGAGACAGAAAAAATACGCCACAAAAGTCATCGTACACTGAAATATTTTCGAATAAATTCATGATTAAAATTATCATCTGTGTTTTTTTTTTATTATTTTTGAATTGTAATGACACTTTAAAGTCATTTGCCTTTAATTTTTTGTTTATTTATTCCCTAATATTCTGCTAATTATTTTTAAATGGCAGGTATGAGTACAAAACAACAAACACGATTCGAAATTTGATTTTTTCCCCTCACAGTAGACATAAATTGGTTTAAAATGTATCTAAATAAGTTAATTTATACCATTTTATAGTGAAGTGCTTGATAAAATGATTTAAAGACAAGAATCAAATCGAAAACAAGTTAAGAAAAGGTCAACTGGCAAAGTTAACAAAGCGTGATCGGAGGTTTACAGTTAAAAAAAATTATGAAAAATACACATTTGAGTGCTGAAAAAGTTTCTGCGGAATTGAATGAAACATTTTACGTTTAATTTTCACCTAAAATTGTTCGCCAAGTTATCTGATTAGCTGGGTTAAAAGGGGACCTCTTCCCGCAGAAATTTTCTTGTTCGTGCGAAAAACAGTAAGCTTGCGCTTTTCGTCGTAATATCAATGATAAATAAGCTCAAAACGTTTTGGAACAACGTCTTACTTATAGATGAAAACAAATTCAACATTTTGGGTTAAATTGTTGTATAATTGTAAATAGAAGAAAAAATGAGGAATTTAATCTTAAGAACTTAGTTGGATCAGTTAATCAGTGCGGTGAAGATGTTCTAGTGTGAGGGTGCATTACAGCATCAGGACTTGGAAATTTGGAATTTTTTGATGAAATAATGAATTATGCTGTTTAAGTAAATATTTTAAAAAACAATTTTAAACTATTAGCCCAAAATTTAGTAATCGGAAACAACTTTGTTTTTTATCAACATAACGATAAGAAGCACACGTTTTCGTTTGGTGCCTCAAAAATAGTCCTTAAACTTAGAAATATCTCCTCAATCGCCAGATTTAAGCTTAATGGAACATATTTGGAGATATCTGGTATCTAGATTACGAAAATACACCATTGAAACGAAAAGCGAACTATAAACAGTAAGACTCGAAGTGCGGCTGAACATTTACTCAGAAATTGAACAAAAAAAGAAAGAAAAGACAATGAAATCTATTCCCAGATGTTTAAATGCTGTTATTGACACTGCATCATATTCTACTAAAAAATAACTTTGTAAAAAGTTAGATTATTTACTAATTTTTGACATTTTTTTTCAAAGTGTACGAAGACTTTTGTGAGATAAAATTTCCGGCACTTTTTGGTTTTTGATTTTTTAAAAATTATGTTTTTAATATGTTATTAAAAAGTTTCATGTAGTTTTGTTAAAAAACATATCATAGATCTTATATTAAAATACCTATTTCGAAATAATAATTCTAACAAATGGATAATGGCCTATTTCATTGAAAATCGTAGGTGTACGAACACTTTTGTGAGCCACTGTAGTAAATAGTTCACTCTGCTAAGTAGATACATAATTTTAATATGTTATTTAAAGACGTCAGGTTATGTAAAATTTATCACTTAATGGGATGATTACACGAAATTTAATTTTCCATCGTAACGTTTTTAAACTAAGTTTTTAGTAATAAATTATGGCCTAAGTTTCTCCCTGAAAATGTAGTTACCTATGGTGAAAAAATGGTTAAAATCGGTCCTGTAGATTTGAAGATTACCCCGGACATACATACATACACACATACAGAAGTAGCCATTTATGTATAAAGATTAAAATAAGCTATCGACTAGCTTTAATGGTCCCTTCTGCGGCCTTGTGCGTCAAATCATTTTCTAACATTGCTTTACAAACCAATCTCGTTATAAAACCACCCTTCAAACCGCAAAAATATACACCGTTAAGCCTCGTCTCGCAACTTAATGACAATAAACAACTACTAATTGTATCTAACCATAATTTCTATTTCTCGGTTTCATGATTCAAAGATTTTACCCGACTATAAATGCGCAACAGCGGTACCTTGCACACGTCACTACTCATACGGCGCAAAGACACGAAATTTTAATTCTGGGGAATTAAAACTTGAGCTCGAGGGGAAGAGCCCTTAAAAACAGCGCCTTTGACGTGGAGCCCCAGTGTCAGTTTTAGCCGACTTAATCTTTGCCATGTTCAGATTTCGTTGCTTTGTGAATGCGCTTTATGCATCGACGGGTCCTTCGAGCCAGCTTTTCCTTGATGTTTACTAATTAGTTCGCAGCTTCGTTTTGGTCTCGCCATCTGTTTGGGTCTCCTTTTTTTGTAGTCTCTAATTTCTTGCGTCTACTGATGTAAAAGGTAAAGCCTTCTGTTTTGCTTTACGCTCTTACTTTGCAATTAAACTACTTTTTTCCATATCACTCTAATAATACTACACTTAGAGATTTAGCTTTAATAGAATACTCCGGGGAACAAAAGTTGAATGGTTTTGCCTGAAAATGTGCACACATTTTTTTAAGAAACAAGTTATATTCAAAGGTATTCAGTTTTGTGAGGTATGAAGGAAAATTCAGTCGAAGTAATAATAGGTGTAAATGAATGCATAGCGTAGTTTTGACTTGTACGGGGAGTGCGCTCTAAGTCCCTTCGGGTGAGTCCAAATTTCGCTTTGTGAAACAGAGTGTGTATACGCCTTTTTAAATTTATTCACAATTATTTTAGACACTTATAAACTCCCTTCAGAGTGCTTTAAACTATTTCTACCGTTAAAATGGTTATTTTTGACGACATTTCTCAATTTTTTAAAATTAATTTACTGAATTAACCGATTCCTTAGCTTCACAAAGATGGTCAAGTTTTGTCTCTACGTTCGCTAGAAGTGAAGATGTTGGCCTTTAAATGTGCATAACGTATGGAAAAAACATTGAAAATTTAAACTAAGTACATTATGTTGACAATGATAAAAAAAATGTAATGAAAACACGCCAAAAAATTCAATCATTTAGAGCAATATTTAACTTTTTGTTTTAAATAAATAAATAAATAAATAAATGTCTGGGATTTTACAAGAGACTTACAGGAAGCTAAGCTGATTTAAAAGTTCTATTTTAGCAAATACACATTCACTCAATTTCATTCCTATATATGTTTATTTGACAAACAAAAAATACTTTAAGCACAAATACGACCACAGCAAGTAGATTTTGGAACACCATCTGGGAATTTATGCATTCCCTCACATTCTAAATATTATTTGATGGATTGATAAAGTGAGAGCTGGTAGTTTAAGTTGAGGTTATGGACTGTAATAATTACAATGCTCTCTCTCTCTCTCTCTCTCTCTCTCTCTCTCTCTATATATATATATATATATATATATATATATATATATATATATATATATATATATATATATATATATATATATATATATATATATATATATATATATATATATATATATATATATAAGACAGATGGTCAATTCACGATCAATTTTAAAATTACATCTCTGTGGGGTAATTTTCCTAACGAAAATAAGTGGTTTTATCAAACTCTTTAACTGTTTTAGTGAAAAGATGAACTAATATTACTCAGATACTGAAAATATTTATTTAGTAAACCATGCAACGTCAAATATAGAGTAGGTAACAACATTAGTCATTGAACCACAAATCATTTATTCGAAATAGGTTTAAAAAAGAAAAAGTCGTTTAGCAGATATTTTTAAAAAAATATGTCTTTCCTGCAAAATTGATATTTTGTACAAAATTCCACTATTTTAGAGAGTGTTATTAATAAATAACAACATTTACTCATTTTATCAAACACATTGTTTATTTGTAGCTTCTCTAGTTGCAAAGTACTACCTTTTTTAAAGGCACATTTTTTTATTTTTTTTTTTTTTACATTGTATTTCGGAGTTAAAAGGGAAAGGTTACAAGCGTTAGATAGAGCTTCGCAAATCCTGACTTCTGTACTTCGTCTTTTCGTTCAAACAGTTCGAGTATTTGATCGAGTGATTGAGTCACATACTTTTTTTAGAGAAATCACTCCCAGAAAATTGTAATTCAATAAATCTCCGTTTTGAATAATTTCCTGCGACCCATCGTACCGCGGCAACAGAAGTCAAAACTTAAAATTCGGAAAAAGTTCTAATTATAGATTAAGAATCTAAATTAAATGTTTATTCTTGCCACAGAAATAAAAAATGCACATAAAGTAAGTTTAAATAACTGGAACGTGGTGGCGTTTTAACGATACAATCAGCAATGAAACCTCATTAAATTTCATAATTTTAGAAGGAAGTTTTTCAAACTTTAAGTTTATACTGTCAATTTAGATTTAAAAAACCAACCAATAAACATAACATCACAAATATTTAGTGCTAATTGTAGTACATCCATGGAAACAATTATAAGGACAAGCAAAAAGTCGCTAATTCTAGGCGACACTTGGTATGAAAAGTATGCAAATGTTTTCACGATAAAAAAAACATTAAATGAAACATTTTAAAACAAACTTTGCTTAACGATTTTTAAAAATTATTAAAATGCATGAATTTTTAAAGTTTTTCTAGTTTGTTCCTTGGAAAAAAAATGTAAGGACACACATTTATTTAGTGACCGGGAACAAAAATTTGCATATTTAGTTGTATCATATGATTATTTACAATAACTCAAAACTGTTGCGCAGTAAAATTGTTCACTTTATCTCGTTCTTTATTAGACCGAAAATCATTCAAATCTCTGAATGTGAAAACAACAATTTGTTGCTCGCAAAAACAGTAGAATGAGTGGATGTGAGATTGGAAGGAAGGTAACAGATCTAAAACAGTAATTTATAGTTTTTTTTTTTTTAATCCAAAAAAAAGTATGGCAAGAAAAAAGCGTATAGGCAAGCTTCCCACTCTTACTAAGAGCAAGAAACGAGCAATTGTTCATGGAGCTGGTTTCAAAAAACAGAGTTCTACTCAAATGAAAAGATACATGAATGTACCTTGCACTAGCCGAACACTGCGTAATGTTTTGCAAAGGAATTCCAATGTTACATATGCTAAACTACGGTCACATTCACCACTTTAATTGTAATTCACTAAGAAACACGTTTCTTTTGGGTCTCGATGGAAATGTGTCGTGTATTATGATGAAAAAAACTTTTATTTGCACGGACCAGATGACTTGAATTCAGAATCATAAGTTGATATCCTAGCTGAAAATTTATTACCTGAAGCACCCCTTATCACAGGTGGTGATTATTTGTTTCAACAAGACAATGCAAGTTACCATGTGTCTTGTGGATCACATCCATGGTTTGAGGCAAATTCAGTGACTGTTAATTCTGGACTGGCCCACAATAAGTCTTTATTTAAACCCCGTAGAGAATATGTGGGGCATTTTAACTAGAAAAGTGTCTAAGGATGGGACACAGTATGCAAATTAAGACGATCGGACGTCATCCATTGAGTTGGCATGTAAAAACATTTCTGAATCAATTTTAACTGAACCTTCTCAGTCAACGACTGGACGATTGATGAGGGTAATTGAAAAACACTGATTTTGTTGAATATTAATATTTTTCGGGATATATTGGTTTAATTTCCTTATAATTTTTCCCATGTTTCACCTAATACATTGTGTTAATTTGTGATTTAACAATTATATTGCACTTTAATTTCATACTAACAGGTTTCCAATGCTTCCTACTTACAGGCATGAAATTGTGTTTGAATCTGATTGCAGTTGATGATTACTTTCATTCATAACACTCATTTTTCATTGCGTCCTTATAATTTTTTCCATAGCTGGATCAGAGAATAAATCAGTTAAAAGAAGTATTGATTTTTTTCCTCGCAGTTTTTTGAGTCGTGTTATTTTTGCTGCCGAAATGCGATAAAGTATACCTAAAGCGAAAGAAAACTTTCTTTCAGGTGAATCTGAAACGGTAGTATCTGTGATGCGATTAGTCACAATCTTTTATAACTTCATGACTTAACCTACAATCCGGAACTGTTTACCGACAAAAACATAACACACCGTTCTACTTGATTCGCTGTCACCATTTGTCGGCACGTTGCTCCCCTTTTCGATTTCGCAGCTTCAAAGCGGAAAGTGCAGAGTCAGTGGTCGTAATTTTTTTATCTCATTTTCCATTGTATTTGTTCCGAGTATGTTCTTGAAATGCTTTTTGTTGCTTTAGCCATGAAATAATAATAACTGCATAAAAAATCTGTCCAAGCAGGTTTTCTTCTTTTTTTTTTTTTTTTTTTGTGTAAGTTTTTTTAAGATTAGAATCCTAGAATGCTTATTAATAATCTGGTCGCTCAAGAGAGGAGACCGCGCATGAGTTCGTGCTACCAAGAAGAACTTGCAGACAGAGTATTTCCCCGCAATAAAAATTTTCCAAGAAAATATATTTTCGTAGTTTTCTTTCTTTTATTAAATAGAAAGTCACATCTATTTTTGTTTTAAGAAGATCAAATTTTCCTCCGGAATAATTCACTTTTTTTTTTTTTTTGAAGAATACGCCTGATTCGTTTCCTAGAAGAATAGCATTTGTCTGAACCCTATACTCCCGGGTTGTAATCCTGGTGTTGCAGCTCTTGCTTCGAGAAACGAGAAAAGAAAAGTTTCTTGTAATACGTTGTCCAAACTCTTCGAACTGTTTGGTGGGTAGAATACCCTAATTTTTCTTTTAAGCTTTTAAATCCACCTATAGGGGTACGATATTCCCCTTAGAAGTTTTCCAGGCAGGCAACTTCCCGTTAAAAAGAGCTGCATAGCAAAATACCATATGAAACGATCTCACTGCGAGAAATGTGGTTAAAATCGTAGTTTCTGCAGAACTCTGATATACAACGATCTAAACGAAGTGCATTCAGGACGATCCACTGGGAGGTCACTGTGGCCTGCCAAAAATGTTCTCGCTCGGAAAGTTTTGCACCGAAATTCGACACATTTGAAGACAATATGCAACATTGCTTTTTGTTGTGCCTTCCGTCTTGTCGGCATTAATGTGGCAGAACTATTGCTCTAGTTCTCTAGTTACTCTAAGGATGGAGCAACTAGAATCGAATGTTCTTATGTGAAGCTAAAGTGGTGCTATGAATCGAGTAATCATATAATCAGAGTGGTACTTCGCTTACTTCACGAATATTGTCACTTTTTATTAAATCTAAGTTGCATCCATACTCTTATTTTATCATTCGGTAAGTTTGAGAAGTTCTCGCGTCCAAACAATTTCACTTTAGAGCTCACCTCGGTGAGTGTATTTGTTACTGAAGGTTCACGCTCTCCTGATTGGTTATACCACTTAGCTCATTCATTCGTTAGCTAAATGAGCTGCATGTTTAATTATTAGTCAGTATAAAAAGCCTTTTGTACTTTCAGAAATCAGCTGTTTGCCGACATTAAGGACAAAGTGCGAAAATGAGGCCCTTACTATCTGTACATACATTAAGAAAGCATGTAATATCTGCTCAGAAGTTTTGTTTATTCTAAGAAAACTTTTAATGCAATCTTGCATTATGCGGCAGTTTACATCAACTGGACTCACGGTCATTATAGTTGACCAAGATTGCTTGCTTTTATTAAACAGAGGTGAAGCAAGTTTTGAAAAATCAACTGAGTTTCTCAAATATGACCTAGACATTGAGAGACAGCGTTTGCACCTGAATTTATTAGCCGATATCACTAATGAAAAAAACACTGGTCTTAAAAATCATGCATAAGTTAAATGTCTTTTTACGAAAGAACAGTGCGTGTTTGTATTTATTTTTTCCTGTTTTCAAATCCAAAAAATATGTGTCAGGCTTGTCGAGTCTTCGGGATTCTAATGTTTATTATATAACTTTAAAATGCTTTTTTAAAAAAAAACTTTAAAACTCACTATTTTTCATCTCAAATTTAGAAAATTTTCCGCAGTAAGACCCCACAGTATGTACCCCCCCCCCCCCCCAATATTTTTTTTCCTAGTCAGCGTCTCTGGGAGTGCTCTTCCATGAAAGTCAAATGCTCTAATATCATTGCCTAGCTACGACTGCACGACTACGAACAAAAAAATGTCTCTTACTAAGACAAGTGACATGATCCAGTTGAACCAGAAAATGTGTATACCAATTTTTAGATTATTTTACTTTTACTTCGAAAACGCCATGTCACATACTGTTCGTTTGTTTAAATTATACACACCAGAAAATATGGCATTTTAAAGGTTCAAAAATCTGACCTTTATTTGGGGGAGGGGTACCTTCGTGGGATTACATATTCCCTTAAACCCCCGGTGATGTCTGCCCCCCCCCCCCAATAATTTTTGCAAGTCCGCGCCCCTGAAGCAGAGAGACCGAGGCTGCCGAAAAAAACGGCTTATCTAGCCGCCCTGGCGGCTAGTCAGTAAATAAAAAGCTAATAAGTAATTTTGGAACATGGATCATTGTTTGGTCTATTCATAACTGCTAGATTTGTGAAAGTTATGAGGCCAAAAAGCCTAGTAGATATCCCTCCATCCAATCACTCAGTTTATTGAGCAATCACGATTGCTTATTATTCTCATTTGGCTGTTTTTGGCGTTACGCTGATTTTATTTTCCCACCAGCACCCTCTGCAGCATCACCGTCGACCAGCCGCCTCACGATGCTGCTCCTCTTGCGAAAACCGTCTCCAGGTTGTGTCAATATCCTACACACACACGCATACATACACACTCCTACACACACACACTCATGCCTACACACAGACACAAACACACATGCCTACATACACACACACACGAACGCCTACACGCACAGCACTGCATACACAACACTCACTCACATGCATACATACACTCACACACACACGCACCTACACACATGCGCCTACACAAACACACACGCGCATACATACACACACTCGCTCGTGATTGCGAAAAACATAATTTGAATTCAAGATGCCAAAAATTCAAATTAATATAATTTTAGTTTGCATTTAATTTCTTACAATTTTTGTTTATTATTTTTTTTCTTTCTAGATTAAGGGGAGAATAGGAAAGTTTTAAAATGTAGTAAATTAAAAGAATTTTACGTCTGTGTATAGGTTTAAGTTTAAAAAAAAGAATGTATTGATGCAAAACTAAACAATAATTTCTTTTATCCTTCTGAAAAAAATAAGAAATGATAGCGTGAATTTATTTAAAATAACAGATTTTTTTTCAAAAAATACTAAGCACTTTTCATGATGCACTCAAAATGAAAAAATTACATTTCTGGGTCAGAAAGATCAAATTAAGTATTCCTGTAGTTTTCAATTCTTCCAAGAAAAAGACTTCTCAAACGAAGAAAAGTGCGTCTCAAGTCATGTAGAGAATGTTTCATCATTATCTAGCTTTCAATTATAAACTTGAATGTTGAAACATGCATATTTTTCTTAATTGGGATTTTTAGTTTTAAATGACTTGAGCGCACTTTTCTTTGTTTGAGAAGTCTTTTTCTTGGAATAATTGAAAACTACAGGAATACTTAAATTTTCCTTTCTGACCCAGAAAAGTAATTTTGTCATTTTGAGTGCATTATGAGTGCTTTGCATTTTTTAAAAAAATTCTGTTATTTTAAAGTTTTTCGTTTTCAAACAAAATTTTTATGTCCAGAGACGCCTTGATTTAAAATTTTCATTATTCACATTACTGTCACAAGGCAACAAAATTTGTATCAATGGGTTTTATATTTAAACATTTAATGGAGAAATTTAATGAAATTTGCTGTTTTCCATCCAAACAGAAGTAATAATTTTTGTTTTAATTTTTTAATTTTTCAGCGTTAAGTTGTACCTTATGATTAAGCAAATCATTTAGTGAAATCCCGAAGTCTCTACGTGGTCTAGTTGCTGAGGTATAAGCAAAACCAGGCCTCAGATTTCTCCGTGACAATCGGGCCAAGTATAATAAAAGTGAATAATAATAAATAGTTTTGCAATAATCTTCTCAGAAGTACACGAGCTCTTTGCACCCTAAAAACGAAAATTAAGGCTCTGGTGATGTATTTGTGTTGTTAATTTTTCGTAAAACACAATTATCTTTGTCTATAAAGCTCTCCTTTAAGGAGAGAAGAAAGAAAAATATTTTTTAAAAACGTATGTTGCTATATGTGAAACGTGTCAGAGCAAAATAACTTTTATTTGAATATTTTTGAAAAACTTTTAAACAGGGGAAGGGCACGCAAACAATTTTTCTCAAGAATAAACTTTTTTCAGGAAAAAAAAAACGTCTAAAATATCAGCCATTGCTACAAGTAGGAATTACAGTTCCGATCGTACATTACCATACATACGTCATGATCCATCATAATGTATCTTTTTACCATGACAGTTGCAAGAACACATTTGGGGGCATATTTTGATGCCACAGTTCCCATTATTGCGGAATTGATTTTAAAATATTCAATGCGAACATAGGTCTAGATAATGGCACCCGAGGCCCAGATGCTTAAGCCCCGAAAAATGGGATGTATTTCCTATTTATTTTAACATGGGCTTATATTCATGAAATACCAGCGCTTCCTCAGGGAAGGGAATTCTTTACCCCTATGTCTGCGATCCCACTTTATTCCGTTTATATTTTCTGGTGGAATTGCAAGAACTTTTTCTGTTTCCGGAAATGGTAGGTTAAGTAAAAACTGTAGCATTTATGTAGAAGATTGTAATGGCCATCATGATCTTTAATAGTAAAATACAAAATTTCTTTCTGTTGTAGCAGGCACTTAGGATAAATTTTAACCGTGTAGATTAAATTTCCACCACTTCATATATTTTTAGGCGTATTTGACTATAAAAAAATAAAGGTAGCAAGCACAAAACTTCAACCGACATGGTTATAGTATCAGTTTTCTTTTTATTTCTACACAAAATGTTGGCAACACATTGTACAGTGTACACAGCTAAAAAGTCTAATCAAATCTTTATCTTTACTAGTAATAATACTGTACCTCCAAACCAGAGTGAGGTACGTCTAAAAATTGCGATTTTCCGTTTACTGGTGCATTGCATGCAGGAGTCTATTCCGCATAGAGCCATGTGAACGTTATTCTTAAAAAAATACTTTTCAATTTTTTACCAATGTTAAAAGACAGAGCGCCCAATCCTTTGCATGCGGCAGAAAAAAAGTTCATCCCCTCTCCTGTAAAATTATCATAAAGTGACTTACGTTTTTGCCCTAAGGCACAGAATAAAGCTACGAGTCTGGATCTCTGTCTGGATCTCTGTGACACGCATAGAGTCAAGACCGTTCGGTTGATTTTCACGAAATTTGGCACAAAATTAGTTAGTAATGAAACAGAGTTCAACTGCAACTAAAAATTTAATCAGGCCCAGTAGCTTCAATACCACTTGAATATATTATGTATTGATTGACAACATATTTGAGCAAACGTATAAATGTTTCGTTCCTAACTTTCGATAGTTCATCTGAAAAAAGGTGAACGAAGTACGGTTACACATGATTTTACTTTCTGTTTTTGTGCCAACTTCAAAAATCGGTTCTGGGGTTTTTTTTTTTTTTTTTTTTTTCTTATTCACAATTTTTTTTTTACATAGGATAGATCTTATGGTTTGAGATTTTTAATGTGGCCTATTATTTATGTTTATATTACTTGATGCCACCATTGAAAAAGCAGACTTTTTTGTTTTAAGAAAGGTTGGATTGAAACCTATTTGCATTAAATTTGTATTAGTCTTACAAATAAAATAATAGTTTAAAAAACTAAAAAACACCCTTTCGTAGCAAAATGAACTAAAAATTGAAAAATAATCTTTGGATGATAGTAGTTGACCAATCACTTAATTTTAATGTAATACAAAAAAAAAACCGTGGGGTGCTGTCTATTTACATTTTTTTCATGGACAACAAATGGAAGAAATTCAAGACACCTGATAAGAAGCCCCCCACGCTTTTTTGTATTACATTAAAATTAAGTAATTGGTCAACTACTATCATCCAAAGATTAGTTTACAATTTTTAGTTCATTTAGCTACTAAAGCGTGTTTTTTTTAGTTTTTTAAACTATTATTTTATTTTTCTATTTTTTAGTCTTACAGTTGAAATATTTATCCAGAACTGACGAAATCTTAATATATAAAAATCAATGTCCTGAGATAACATATATACATATATATATATATATATATATATATATATATATATATATATATATATATATATATATATCAACGCACAGCCGAAACCGCTGAAGCTTCAGACTTGAAATTTGGCAGACATGTCCGCATGATTACGGAAGTAACCACTAAGAAAGGATTTTTCGAAATCTCAATTAGTTCGGGAGAAATTAATTAAAACCCTTTAATTTCTGCGAAATTAAAACCTGTCATTGAAATTCAAATCCCTTATTTTCGAAGACTTTCCTCCATTCAAATCATTATTCAGTACTTCATCTCAACTTTTGGTCGTGGCGAACTATAAATTTGATATTGTTTTTGTTTCTCACGTGATTCTTCGAGGCTTTTCTCAAGTCAAATCATAATGTTTCTGTCTTTTGCTTTCGTTTTTTCAAAACTAGAAACAAAGTTTTTAAGAACATCATCACAGGCGGACTATCCTTTTGAATTTAGAAAAGTGCAGTTTCCTGTTAAAGTTTGCTTTGCAATAACCATTAATAAGTCACAAAGACAGACATTAAAAGTAGCAGGGATCGATTTAAGAGAAGACTTTTTTTTCACACGGCCAATGTTATGTAGCTTGCTCCAAAGTCAGTTCATCAAGCAGCTTAATAATTTTAGCACCAGAAAAAAAAACTAAAAATGTTGTATACAAAGAAGTTCTTGCTTAAACATAGGTATAACAATAAAATGTGGATGGCCTGTGTTTGCAAAGATAATCAATACTTTAAAAGGATCGTTAGTAACAGTTAAAGATCGGTTAAGGACAAGGGCATATATATAAGGAGTCCAGGCGCCCCGGGATCCTCCCCAAATTAGAAAAAGTTATAGGTAATAAGTAATTATTACAGGGGATTTTCGAAACTAGGTGCACCAAGCACTGTTAACATCTTCTAATTCCATTACCCGAGCAATGCCGGGTACGGGAATGCTAGTTATTTATAAAATGAGTGCGAGATAATGTCTTAAAGTTAAGACAATGGCACCCCGATGGGAAGCTACTGTGAGTCATCGATGTATGTTTGCGGAAATCATATTTATATTACTTTGAAAATTTGAGATGCATTTGAATAAAAGTTTTGTTTAACAATGGTTTGATCAGCAATGAATTTCTAATTGAAAGTTCACCTAAATTTTGGCATGAAATTAGTTAAAAACAATTATATTTCATGTTCTAATTACTTTGAAACTTTGGAACAAATTTTGTCAGATGCAAAAAAATTAAAGGTTTTTGTAGATATTTTAAAATAATTTTTGCGAGCATTTCTTAATGTATTTTTTTTTATTTTTTCCTTTTTCACATTGTTGGATTTATGCCAAAATATTGATTGAAATTGGAGGAAACTAACAATTAAAAGAGTTAATTAATTAATTTGATTATAGAATATTGCATTGTCATCGGGTTTGAGGTCGCGTGCCAAATTTCAAAAGAATCCGATCGCAGGAAGTGGGCAAAATTTGAGCAGCAAGATTCCGTTACAAGATGCATACATACATACAGGTGAAGCTAATAAAAGCGTGTTAAAAAAGGAAATACTCTGGAAAGCACTCCTCCCCCCCCCCCCCATCCAACCTTGAGGCTATAGGCCCCAAAGGGGAAAATCCGGCTCCTCAGGAGGGTGATAAATTCTTGAGTGGCTATAGGGTTCGATAAGAATTTAAAAAATGAAATGATAATAATTAAAAGTCAGAGATTATCGGAACCGAAAACGCATAATAAAAACCCGGATTAACTTTAAGGAAGTATTTCTTCTCTCATCGCCAAATTTATTAATTTTCTTTTTTTTTATTTTAATTGTCAGTGTTTTATAATTCTCAGGATTCCAATTTTAAAAAAAAAATAATTATGATTTCATAAAAAGTGTGGTCACAGTGATATTAGTGAAGTTTTTCCCTTCAAATAGAGACCTCTTCATTTTTTCAAAAGAAAGAAAAAAAGAAAAAAACATAAAAATAGTACTTTTGTATTTATTATTATTCATTTATTAATTTTTTTTAATTTAATAGTGATTAGATAAAATTTCTTTTTTGCGTACAGTTTTATTTCAAATTAAAATTAAGCATTTATATTTTCAATTATATCGATGTTCACAAGCACCAACTTATGATGCTTTGAAATAAAGGGTCAGGAGAATATGGGTCAGTCAGCTCTTAGAGGGAGACGATGGGCTCAAAAAGATTGGGAATCAACTGCTATAACACATTTTTTACTAAGCAAAAACAATATATATATATATATATATATATATATATATATATATATATATATATATATATATATATATATATATATATATATATACCTAAAAATTAAAGACATTCCCAGATTCGTAATTATTACGATTTTTTCTCCCCTTCTTTTATGATTTGATGATTAAACAAAGGGAAAGAAATCCTTCTCTAACTTTACACAGGTAATATTTGATTGGTTTAAATCGTGATCATAAATTCACAGAAAGTAGAAAAACAAATTTGAATTTCATGATTCACGTTGGAAATATCTACTTAAAACTCCAACGATGGGCTTTAAAGAAAAAGTAATTTCTATAGTATCATCGGCCGATTAGCTTACTCACGGATTCATTTTTCAGAGCTTTTTTGAAATTTTAAAGAAGATTATACGTATTATAGTATAGCAATTTTCGGGGATTCAATATCTCATATGTTTGCGGTAGATATGTGAAACCAATTCAGTAGTTTGCGTTTTTTGCGGGCTGTAGTAATGAAATCTTTTACAAAAATATTTTCGCCATTTTCCCAGGAATTTGAATGTGTCAGAGATAAATTCAATCTCCATAATAAAAATTTCAAAAGCTCTACGGATAATTCAATTATAGTTTCAAATATCATCATGAAAGAAATGTCTATTCTCTGAGAAAATAAGGATTTATTATACGAAAAATATTCAGGTTGAGAACGATGTTTATGAATAATCTTCTCCCCCAGAAATAAATTGAGATTCCTCTCCTGGCTAAATGCTTGAAGCAACATTACTGTAATAATAACAATAAAAATGACATTTGTTATTATTGTTGCTGTTGTAGTTACTAGTACTACTCGGATAACCAAGCCCGAGTAACAATTGCTGATCAATTTAAGGCGGATAGAGACGACTACCGTTTTGATGAGCACCATTTAGGTGGAAGTCCGAATTACCTCAGACAGCACACGATAGATGGAAGCACTATCTAGCAGCATTTCGAAATTTAGAACCAAACCAGAAGTCGAACAACTCCTGGCTCAGTACCAGGCCTCCATTTACGTACAAACTAAGAAAGCTATAGCTTAGGGCCCCCGTTTTACTGGGGGCCCCCAATTTCCGGAAATTAGCACGATTCATTCCAAAAAAAAAGTACTTGAAAAAACTAATTTTCTTTTCTCGTGCTTAAAAACCTTGAAAATTTGTAAAAGTGTGGCTACAAACTACAAATGGGAGGGGGTAGGTTGTAGGAATGCCAATATATGTCAAATTCAGTTTCTTGCTACATCCTGCACCAAAAATGTAAAAACCATGATTTTCACGTTTCTGAAACACATTACAAATTTATGTGACTCTCATGTTTCATATTTTGCTATTTATATAATTCCGAATGCAGTATTTTGGAAATTATTTTGTGATTGCTTGCTTTTATCTTCTGCATATTGTCAATCTGTTTTTAAAAAAGAATACACTACCTCTATTTTCGTTTACTGCCCCACTTGCAACTGAAGAAAAGTTATTGTCATGAAAAATCTATAGGAGTTTCTTTTTTCTTTTAAATTTAAATTTGTTGTTTCTTACAGTAGTTAGAACAATTTACAATCAAGAACTAAAATATCAGAGAATGGAAAGTACAAATTAAGTGCGTTAAATAATTTTAATTGCTCTAGAGTCCATGAAAATAATTAGATAAGTCTTAGAAAATCCTAAGAAAAGAAGGCTTCGATTTTATTTCTTATCAAGTGTATAAGTTATGAATTGTTCAAATAGGCAGTAAGTTACTCTCTCGTTACCTATTTTCTAAATCTGTACACCATTTCTTTTAAACCATTTTTTACTTTTGATCATTTTATATTTAATTCATTGTTGTATTTGTCGGTGGGTTGGAGGGGTGATTAAAAACTAATTGTACCGAAAGCCAATGTTGAGCAAGTAACAATGTATTGTCTTTTCTCTTCCCGCGCTCTTTCTGTCAACTGCTGTCATGATTTGTAGAATCAAAAACAATTTTTATTGTCTATTATCTTAATTTGCGAAAGAGTACATAACTTCAAAAATCTTTTGTTTACCTATTTCTGTCCTGATATTTTTGTAGTTACAATTCCAACTAAAGCTTCAAAATGCAGAATTTTACATCTATTTTTCAACCGGGGGAGAAATTCCTCGGCCCCCACAATTGGAGGATATTCTCTATTACACTTAAAGGGGAGTCCTGAGCAACTCTCTTGATACCATTCCCCCCTCTTAAGGTCAATCCAAAAAGCACATTAAAACGCGATCCAAAAAAAAGTAAAAGTATTGCTGTATGTATCAGAGGAAATAAACAAACATAGTAAGGGGGGAATAAAAAATTGCCTCTTACACCACCGAGAGAAACGTTGTTAAAGCTACAAAAGGGGCCCTATACGTGAAATAGCTAAGGGCCCCGTTAAGTTTAAATCCGGTCCTGCTCAGCACCACCAGAGGTGTTCATGTGAAACACTTAAGATCACGGCATATTTAACATGCCCCAGTCCACCATCAGTGAACACGGAGGACTTTTAACTAGCAGGCATCGACCCCTGATCTCTCCAGTTACGAGCCTGGCGTCGTGCCGATCAGACCACCAGGGCCCTATTATTATTTTTACTACGAGCGTATCGTCGCCTCAGAGCAATAGTAAGGTATCTAATCCCATAAAAAATACTAAGATATCTTAATGTTGCTCTAAGGCAACGATATATTGAAATCCCGATTACGACATCCAAAGACTGCAGTTTCATCCTTGTTGTGAATTCATCAGTCTGAAATAGTTGTGGAAAAACTTTTATGTTCTTTAAATGGCATCACTGTTAACCAAGCAGTTCGGTATATATACCAGTGAATACATGTAGTTCGGTTCTGTTATATTATGTTCTGATTCTAACTTACGTTCGTTCATTCAACTTTTATTTTAGTTCATGTTTTTTCTTCAAAAAATGTTATGCAGTTAATATTGGTTTCATGTATCTGTTCTCACCGCGCGGCAGAAGTTAGTTTGAAAGTAAGTTTCGCGACGATAGTCATAGCGAAGTTGGATGCAGGTGTCCTCTCACTGAAGCTGAGATTACCTCCAAACTGGTACCTGATATTAGCACACCAGCTAGAGTCCGCAAGTAATGGTACGGCTCAACTCATGAAATGAAAGTAAAAATTTTAAGTAATAATCTAAGGTCAGGTTAAAGCTTTAGATAATAGCTTAATACAGCTCTTTTCAATTAGCTTATGAAGGGAATTTTATGTTTTTATTTATTTTATTTATTTATTTATTTATTTTGTTTATTTATTTTTTTTTTCAAATTAGGTTTGGGACTAAAATAATAATTTGTGTCAGTACCGACAACCTAAATGTAAAGCAGTCACATTTCAATAGTTTACCCTCTATGTCACCGGCACTAAAATTTTCTTCCACCTCTCACTGAGAAATTTCCCAAAATATTTAAAACTGTAATGGGTTACTCTCTCGGTTCGCAGACGTTATTTTTACGAAAATGAATAGTTAAATATATTTATTTTAGAAAGTTATTTATATACATATTTGATGATTTTACAGTCGTATAAAATGGAAAGACGAAAACAAATCGTTGATAACTTGCCAGAGTTCTGAAATGTTTAATTCTATTTAGTACCACAAGATGGCACTGTATTTTGCATTATTTTGTAAATGTAGTATTTTGTAGCATTTTTTCAGAGAAAATTTAATAATGTTATCTCTCAAAATCTAGCAACCCCCTGCCACCAATTTCAAAACAACGCCCCCGTTATACTAAAAAAGGCAGTTAAAGATGCATATACAGTAGACCCTCGTTTTACGCGGGTTTATTTTACGCGTTTTTGATTATGCGTGTGGTTTAAGATTTGACATCTTTATTTTATTTTACGCGGATGAGTTTCGGTTTTACGCGGATGCGGCAATGTAAACAGATAAAATTTTCCCCTCTTTCAAAGTCTAAACTCCTAAAGATTGCAGATTACGCGCAATCAACTGCATTCTGGCGTGCTAATAATCGAGCTTGGGCCACTAAAGACATTTTATGCAATTGGTTCCAAACCTCTTTGAAGCAGTAAATTTATTAAACTCACACAGCTCAAAACTCACTAGAAGAAAGGTTTTAGGAGTGACAAAGGAGGCCAAAACCAATGAGGATACCGACGTCGGTGACGCACAACCAAAAACGTTCACATTGAAAATTTTGAGCCATTCCTAGACAGTAAAAATGATCTTTCTGATAGTGAAGGAAGATTCAATCATGAAGATGACGCTAGTGATCATGGATGGGTTAATGCTCTGCAAAGAATTACAGAGAAAAATTCTTAATGACTGCCAAAAGACTATCATAGCCAGCTCTTCTTTATAAACAGAACACGAAATTAATTTATGTTTTCTTTATGCATGTTGTGCATAAAAAAAATGATATAAGTACACATTAAACTTATACAATTAGTGATCACTAGGATGAAGTTTTTTTTCCTACGGAACCAAACCCCTATTTTAACACTATTATTAGGTCTCAATTTACGAGGCATTTACGTGAAGCGTAACCCCCACGTAAAACGAGGTTCTACTGCAGTTAAATCATTTTTAATAGTATAAACGGGTCAAATGAGGAATAACGCTCATATGATGATGAAATTTGATGAGATCTCAGAGTGTCATGGTGGACAGAAGAGGGTCTAGTAAAAATAGGAGTACGATGATAGCATTTGAAAAGCATTTTGAAAGAAAATTAAACCCAGAATGCAACCAAAAACCACCATTGAGCGTGTAATAAAATAAAAATCATGGGTGCAGGGCGGAGGGGCTTGTGCCAACTAGACCATCTGAGCTGAATTGGTTTGACTGTCGCCGCATCGCCTCCAAAAATTTACTATGTGGTTCTTGAGAAAAAAAAAAGGTTTCATAACCTCTTTTTTATGTATTATTCTTCGCAAAATCAAAAGATCCGCTTTTTGCATTCTTCGTAATGTAGTGAAAGGGAAGGATATTTTTCTTGAACTTTTCTCCACCCATACCCACGATTTGGCATGATGCTTTAGATGTTGTTTTCCCTGAACTGATACTACGTTGGCGAAGAAAAGACTTTTACCGAATTCATTTGCCGAAGCTTAACCGGCTCTTGAGTAACGCTGACGTCACCAAGAATGAAACTTGCGTCATAGCATAATAATTTTACAATATTTTTTGGCAATGTTTGATGACATGCAGGGAAGTGCTTTATTTTGACATGACTTAACTGGATGATACAATTTAACTGTGTTACTGATAAGACTGTCATTTTAAGAGAATGAAGAAACGAAAAAGTGGTCAACAGCTTAACACTATCTACCGCAGTTTAGAGTTAATCCACTGGAATTAAGGTTAAAATTTCAACAATCAAAATATCACCAAACAGTCAATCGCTTCGTTCACATGTTCAAACAATTTTCACCCGTCAGACCATGACGGGAGATTTTCAAGTGGTTTTATAAGCAAAGCAAACCTTCAAAATAGTGAACGTGTTTTCATTATTACGAAAAAAAAACATGTTTTGTCACAAAATTACACACAACTGTTTACATAAGATTAAAAAAATAGAAATATTTTTCCACATGTTTCAGAACAAATAATTGGTCCACTGTTACAAACACGCGGGCTGTTTGAATTAGGCATGAACAATCTAACGCTTTATTATTAGTGCAGCTAACGTAGTGTTTGATAGATTACTATAATTTGTTGTACAATCTACAGCCTGGGTAAAAACTTTAAGGCCAGTAAAAAAAATTGAGAAAACGGGAAAATGAAATTAAAAGATTTTTATGTTATTGAATTATTAATTATTAATGTTCATTTTTGTTAGAAATAAAGCACAAGACTGGTTTGTAAAGTATGCATTTACTAGAAAAACAGTGGTATATTTAAAGTTAGTATTTCACCCTGAGTAACAACTTTAAGGCCACCAGTATTTCTTAAAAAATAAATGTACATATACTGGAATAAATACCACAGCAGTTAGTAAGATTGTGGAAAACCTTCAATTTGTAGTTTTTTCATTAATTTCTTCGAAGTTTTGGTGCTCTTTGTGAAGATGTCGAAAGGTAAGAGGTTAACTGATCATGAAAAAGGGAAGATTGAAGCTTTTTCTTTAACGAGGATAAGTAGCTGTACTATTGCGAAAAAAATAGGAAGATCGAAGACTGCAGCCAAAATTTTTTTAAGATTGGAAGACAATTATAGTAAATAGCAGTACCCGCACGACTTTGTCCGTAGTAGATAATTAAAAGGTCATTGGGTTCACCTGTATATTTAGAAATAATGGATGAGGACTTTATCGCCAATTTGCTATGTTAAATTGCTCATCCACGTTATGATAGTTTGCTCGTCCATTTTATGGTAATTTACTCGTTCATGTTTTGATAATTTGATTGGTAAAATGGGCTTGAAATTGGTAAGAATAAAAGCAAATTTTCGAAAAATCGCTTCAAGGTGCGCACCTATGCTACGAAATCATTTTGTGCCAAATTTCATGAAAATCGGCAGAACGGTCAATGCGCTATGCGCGTAACAGACATCCAGAGATCCATCCAGACATACAGACTTTCAGCCCTGTTATTAGAAAGGAAAGAACACCAGGGGAAGACCTAGAGCTTTGTCGTGATGAAAGAAGATTTTGCAAACTTACATCAATTGGAATTACTCAACCAGGAAACTTATTCAAACGACAGGCTTAAATGTTTCTTAAAAAAAAAAGATATACATATAACACAATTAGAAGATGTGAAATTCTTATTTATTCAGCAAAATTGGCTAAGCCTCAGTTACTGAATAGACACAAAATATAGCGTTTGAACTTTAGTCAGAAAATCATGACCTGGAAGACCTGGGATAACCAATGGATGCAAATATTTTTTTCTGATGAAAAGAAGTGAAATTTGGATGACTTAAATGGATGGAAGTACTATTGGCATGATTTACGAAAAGAAAAAGAAATATTCTCCAAGCTCCAGTTACATGGAGGCTCTGTCATGACTTACTTGGGGTGCTTTGCTTACAATGGTATGGGCTCAGTTGCGTTTGTTTAAGGAAAAATGAATTCACAAGCATATCAAAATGTCCTCGCAAGTCATCTTTTTCCAAATGCTGGATTTATTGCCGGAGAAAATTGGAAATATCACCAAGACCATGCACCTAGCCATTCGAGTAACAGTACGAAAATTTGGTTCAAGTCAACAATGTGGAAACTTTGAAATGACCAGCTAACTCTCCAGATCTCAACTCAATCGAGAACTTATAGGGAGACATAGCAAGAAGACTTTATGCAAATGGGAGACATCAATAGAGCTGAAATCTACTATCGAAGATGAATGGTACAAAACAGATCCCAAACTTTGTCAAAAACTAGTTTAATCTATGAAAACGAATATTTGAAGTAATTCAAAGAAACGGCTCTTACACAAGCTTCTAATTGTTTATATTTTTTCTTATGTTATTTTCTGCGTTGGCCTTAAAGATTTTACTCAAGCTCAAATATTGGTCTGTAATATTTTCTGATAATGAAATAATTACGTCTAACTTTTTTGTCTTTTTTACTTGTATTTAAGGTTAGTAATTATCACTCAAATTATGTTTTGATCTTCAGTTAAAAATATGTCTAATTTTTCTAAAAAATTTACAGGCCTTAAAGTTTTTTCTCAGACTGTATGCAGGAGCCGTACATTTAATCAAGATAAAAAGCAAATGCTTAGCGTACTTATACATATTATGATCTTGCTATAATAATTTAAAATTATATATGGGGACTTAAAATTTTTACAACAGCTATAAATTTGACCCGGATAATCCAGATAAACGAAGACCGGACAAACGATGTTCAACTGTATTTTTCCTGAACCGGTGTGCTGAAAAAATACGCTATGCAAGTATTTTTTATTATTACAATTTTTAAGAATTTGCAAGCAATGGGCTAAACTTGTTCACGATTGAGTGGTAAAATTGTATTAATTAGTAACAGTGACATAATCTCAATATCGTAATAAAAATATGTGTCATGAAATAAATCCTAATTTACGTGTAAAAATTGTACTTAAAATTCAATTAAAATATTAATTACGATTCGTTAAATTGGTAAAACATGATATTATTCCAGTTACGCGAGTCTTTACCAAAAGAGAATGCAATGAATGCAATACATAAGCAAAGGTGTAAAAAGATGGAAATACTCAAGTTTCAGCCGCATTTGATTTGATTATTTATATTTGATCTCATGCTTCAATAAAAAAATTTTGAAAAGAAAATAGAACCGACTTCAAAATTGCTCTAAAAAGTGAAAAATAATTTATTCTTTAAACACCATCGATAATACTTTTAAACATAATTTTTGAAGTTGGCGCAAAAATAAAATTAAAATCCAGAGTAACGATGCTTCGTTCATATTTTTTTCAGAAAATCATCCAAAGTTAGGAACGAAACATTTGTATCGTTACTCAAATATGCTGTTATCAATGCATAATGTATGTGGTAGAGAAGAAACTGGGCCTGGTTAAACTTGTAGTTGAGTTATTGCTGTGAATGATCTTATCTATCGTTTTTGCGCCAACTTCAAAAATTATGTTTAAAAGTATTATCGATGGTGTTTAAAGAATAAATTATTTTTCACTTTTTAGAGCAATTTTGAAGTCGGTTCTATTTTCTTTTCAAAATTTTTTTATTTCATTATTTTTAGTGTAAATGTAGATATTTCAGTAAAAGTAAGAAGTTACCTAGTAAGAAGTTCGGCTCTATATCACTGTATTGCTTTAGAAAAGCCTTTATTCAAAATTATCATTACAATTACTATTAATGTTATATGGCACCAAAGTTTTATAACAATGAGTGTCATATTGTCTCGCGTAGATGAAGATAGCGAAGACAATGTAAAAGCCAAATGAAGCGAATACTCGTTAGTCTCAACTCGAAATCTTTATTCAAAACCACGAATGAACGTTACATGTCCTTATATACAACTTGAGAAAGTGCTGGAACTTTCCAGACTTTGAAAGATACAGAAATTAATAGATCATTCGAGAAAATACGGGAAACAGTAGAAACGAAATTTTAGTAAAATTTACTTTGTCCTAGTCGGGATTTGAACCCGGGTCGCTCGTGTGAGAGGCGAGAATTCTACCACTGAGCCACCGTTATCCACGGATGAAAAGTGCGAACTTCGCTACAATATCATTTTAATCATTTAATAGGGAAATTGCATAAAATTTACTATTTCTTGCCCATAACTTTTTTTCTAAATAACAAATATGGTCAAACAAAGTAATGGGACCTAAGTTGAGCCATCCCCTATCCATTAAAAAAAGAATCATCAAAATCGGTTCACTAGATGAGACGCTGTGAGTGGACAAACAAAAAAATAAAACATACATACGGTATGAACTGATAACCGCCTCCTTTTTGAAGTCGGTTAAAAAATGAGTTTTTATAAACCTTAACACATTTCAACTAACAACTTAATTTCAAAGAATTCATAAATATAACCATAACTTTAAAAGCAATTAGTAAAATTGAATCAACATTTGAATCTAATAACACTAGGAAAATGAAAAGGCAAGTAAATGGTACTAATTATACAAACACAGTTTTTATCGGGAATACAGAAATAAACTTTTAAAAGATATAAAATGTTTTTCAAAGTTTTTTTTAAGAAGCGTTATAGTTTGATTTTAAGTTGAACATAAATGCCTCAAGACTTAATTTTTATTCACATGACAGGAGAAGAAAGCCTAAGGCGTATTGAATTCTGCATTTCTAGTTAAATTTCTAATTAATATTGCGAAAGTCCTTTTTTCTTTTTTTTTTTACTTCAATTCATACTTATTTTTTTTCTCCTTAGTTTATTACGGAAACCAATAATGGTTCCTAGAATAACCAATTGCACCTTATTGGTTTTGGAGGAAAAATAACAGAAAAATTTACATTCTTTGAAATTTCCATAGTTTAATACATAAAAAAATTTTATTTTTATTCGCTAATTTTGAATTTAATTTCACTACTCAAAAAAGTAGCAAATTAATGAAGGCCAAAGGTATTCCTGTAATACGGGATGCATGGTAAAACAAAATGCCAAGATCTCTATTAAATTCGGACTTATAACGGGTCGAACTACAGCCGAAAGAACATAACTTAAAAAAAATAAGTAAAACATTATTTTGAGTCAATTTAAAACATTCCCTTAGTTGCTTCATTTACATATATACTACAATTACGATTTTTAAAACTGTTATGCTATTGTTTTTCATTTATTTACTTTTGGTTTACATATAAGGGATGTGCCAATGAGCGAATTGGCCGGAAACCGATTAATTGGCAGTTAATAATCGGCTGACTTATCCGTCGATTAATGATCATGATGATATTCAATGCTATAATTTCTCCATTACCTTTTTTTTTTTTCAAAATAATATCTCAAAATTTCATTCAATTTCTGTGAGCAAATATTCATACTATTGGTGATAAAAAACCATTATGTTATCAGGTAATCTCAAAGCATCGAGCTAAAGTTAGATCGTAAAGAAAAGTAGTGACGTAGAAAAGCATGTTTGCAACGCTGAAAATACGCATACTTATTCAAAATAATAATAAAAAAAATGAACAAAATTGACATTGCTTCTATTGGAAAATAAAAAAATTAAAGCGCGAGTGTGAAATTTGTAAAAATCAAGTGATATGTGAAACAATGAAATAAAGTGAAGGATTATTTAATGTAGGAATATATATATACTTGTATGTTATGCTCGGATAATCCTGAAACACTCGTGTTTTTGCATTACGATTTAAAATTACTCGGATTTAATTTTTCGTAATAGTATTACGTGAACGTCAGTTGTTAGGATTAATTTCAATACAGTGAAACCCAGATTTCACGTTCAAATTTGGCGTTAAGTTTGAAAACAGCTTGTAATACTGCGTTGTTTTTTAGTCATTCAGCTCAAAGACAATGCAGCACCTCCCAAAATTAAAATGCTTTGCAAGTTTTTGCCCTAGTGTTTTTGAGAAAGAAAATAGTATTTCACTCTTTGAAAGCTCTTTAATGCAATATTGAAAGAGGGAACGGACTGTGTTTTCGGTTGTTCTTGTTCATTTTCATTAGCGGACGAAAAGTCCATAAGTTCGGCTACGGATGGAGCAGCAGTGTTTCTGTTTTCATAAATTAACTTTTAACAGCGTGGATTAGCTTTCAAAAAGCACAAAAAAGAAACAAATTGCTTATTTTGAAAAAATTTTTCTTTTATCTTACTTCCCAGGAAAAACGTAAAATGCGGGAAATTCATAATTAACAAACTTTCCATCCGGGTTAAATTAATATTATTAGTACGGAAAAACTGGGACCTGATGAAAAAAATGTGAAAGGCGAGGAAAACGTATATTCGGGGGTCTCAAAATCGGAGTTTCATGATATTTCATTCAAGTTTACGCAAAAAAATCTTTGAATTGCTCGTCTTTATTTTAGGCAGTACCCTTTCTTGCTACGTGTTATACTTATGTTGGAGAAAGTTACACTTATTGTTAATCATTTATTGCTGATAAATTTATTCATCTTGGTTTCTTGTTCAAAGAATACTTAGGATATTTAAAAATTGTTAAAAAGTATTTTCTTTGTATACCACCGATTAATCGGCAAAATTTTGCCAATCATGAATAATCGGCAAAGCTTCCGATTATGACCGATTACCAATTACTGTCGGTGTATCAGCGCATCTCTACTACGTATTTATTTTCTTCGTTCCGATTTTTTTTTTTTAAATATCGTTATCGTTTCAGGGATCGTCCACAAAAGATGTCACACGTGAGTTTTGCGGGAATTGAGTACATACAAACCAAAAAGCAAGTCGAAATTTGGTATGTGGCGTTCATGAACGCAAACGAGTTTAAATGACCGACTCCTAAAAATGAACGGTGTAACACGATCTCCTAAAAAAGGAACGACCGTCCTTTTGAACGATGATATTTACGTATTTTATTGTTATCTCTCTCTCTCTCTCTCTCTCTCTCTCTCTCTCTCTCTCTCTCTCTCTCTCTCTCTCTCTCTCTCTCTACCTCTATCTATCTATCTATCTCTCTCTATCTCTATCTATCTATCTATCTCTCTCTCTCTCTCTCCCCTCTCTCTCTCCCTCTCTCTCCCCCTCTCTCTCTCTCTCTCTCTCTCTCTCTCTCATTTTGATTTTTTATTTTATTTAATTCTTCATCTTTTGATATTAATTTAATTTTTTACACAATGAAAATCATTTTTTGTTTTATTTTCATCCGTGACTATACTTCACTTGGAGATACGATATTTCAATTTAGAATTTGTGCATTGTTTCACGTAAGCTAATATTTTGTTCATTTTTGTATTCTGCCTTTTGTAGCATTAAAAGTGTTTTAGATGAAGGCCTGTATTGGGTAATTTTTTTTAAAGTAATTCTGCTAATTTTCTGACGTCACGACAATCTAATTTGTTTAATTTTTTTAGTAATAAAGTTTATTTATTAAAATTTGCTCCAAACTGGAATGAAACTGCGAATTTTGGAATCGAATACATACATCTTACCACTCAGTCACCAAGAAACAGCATACAAAATAAACTAAAATTGTTTTATACACCTACTAGCAAAAATACCCGGCGTTGCCTGGGTTAGCAATAATTATCAGAAACAATCGTTACTTGCATTTGTTTTCTGTTTTAAGTGAAAGAACTTAAAACACACCTTTTTGACGTGACTTAAAATCTAGCTTCTTCCTTACTCATAAAACTAAAGTAGCAGTAAGTAAAAAGAGCAAAATAGTATTCATTTAGAAACGAAAACACGAAACTGAAGCGTATACAAATTTGAAGAATTTCCGAATTATGAAATTAAACTTCACATGTTTTAAAAAGATATATTAGTTAATACTTATTTTATTTTTTATTTTTTTACATTGAGTCTTAGCTTCTCTGTATGTCTTTTGAAGAACGAACTGTTTTAAAAAATGCAGCCGCGCGCCCGTCATCCCCTTAAACTTGCTGGAAAACCTCAATTATTGTGCGTTTTAGGTGCGATTTAAAATATTATCGAATTTGCGGGAATCGTTTTGGGATACCTTGGATAATGCGTCCCCTCCTTTCTTTGTAAAACGGTATGTTACTAATTATTGTTAAAGAGATATTGTCGCCATATGCTAAAATACTTTTGGTCACCATAAAATGGCGCTAAACAATTTCATCCGTAATGTTTCCAAAATAAGTAGTAAAATTTGGCGATAGTTTGAATTTGTGCACAAAGTCACATTAATGGAAGTTTTTGTACTGTTTATGGATTTGCCTAATTTAGCTGCTGGATTATTTTACAATAAAAAAAGTTTTTAAATATTCTTTGATTGACGATATTTTGTTTACATGGTGAAAGCTGACAAACATTATTACGTAGTCTTTGACTTCAAAAACCGTGACAGTTGAAAAACTGCCAAATGCATCCGCTACTGAAATCTTTCTGCATAAATTTTGGCGAGGTTTCTGCTGTTAGATTGGATAATGATAAAAAAATCCAATCAGCACAAATAATTTTAAAAAAAACCCATTAATTACACTAAAGTTCCGTTTAAATAGAAAATAATCAACCAAATCTGTAGTTATTATTAGCCAATCTTGGGGAAAAAAACGTTACTTTAAGATTTGACTTGGGAGTTGAGATGATACACTAAATAATGAATTGGGTTGAGGAAAGCCTTCGAACATGGAACAAAAAAAGCCCCTAACTCGTTTTTCATACAACTTAGAACTTTCTAATAGATGCCATCTTCAGCAGAAAAATAAGCGCTTTCGATGGACACATAATTTTAATATGTGCACGTATTTTTTAACCGTCATATTGGGGCATTTATGCGAAAATTTGGACAAATTAGAATAAAAAAGGAACTATCAATCGGATTTTTATCGAACTGATCTACAAACTTCCCCAGTACAGAAAAGAACAAACGGTGAAAGTTTCAGCCAAATCTGTCGGGTAGTTTCTGAGATCTTAGGGAATAAATTTACCAAAGTCCATTTTTATATATATAGATATCTAAATAAAATGTTTTTGGATTAAATTGTTATCGGCATATTTTCTTACTTTTAGTTAATTTTAGTTGATTTTCCTTAAAAGAATATCATTGATAGAATGAAACATTTTCAATGTACGTGAGTCATTCGCTCAAATTGATCACCACTAACTCTTCTAAATGAACGAGTCCAAAGAACGGTTAAAAATAATGAATGATCCCCTAATGAACGGATCCTTAAAAGAGCGGCATTGTGCATCTCTTGTCAAAATTGAATCATGCGTAATTAAAATATAAATTTAGGTCGAAATTTTGATAGGAATTTTCCCTTTCATACAATACTTTACTTCCTACAAGGAACCAAAAAAACGACACTTACTTATGAACCTTTCAAAATTTTCAGAACTTTCAAAATTTAAAGAGCAGCATAACAAGAATTAGAAACCGCATGACATCTAAATATTTTGGGTGGCGAAGTTCTACTAACTGTGCAATACGAATGAGAGTGGTTTTAGATTCAACAACATAAATTCCAGCACATATTGACGAAAACGGTGTCTGGAAGCATTCTACAAGAAAAAGTGGCTGTTTTGATTACTGTACATACGTTGTGAAATCAAGTAATCATAACGTTGAGACAGTTGTGATGCATAGTGTCTGATTCTAATATTTCGTAACCCGGTCGTCTGCTTTTGCGAGAAAAAGAAGCCTGTGCTGCCTTCTTTTGTTACAAAAGTTAGACAAAGAAGTTTCCAATAAATGTTAAAATCTTTTTGATGCTAATCATTAAAAATATGTTCTAATGAAAAGAAAAATGGTTCGATCAAACACAGGAAAATGAATAACGCAATTTCTGTTGAAAATACGGATAATGTATTATTCTACCGGAACGTGTGTTATCAGAGTGGAACAAAAACTTCAAATTCGCATCTCTGTTTATAGTATTCTTCTATTGCACTATGAAAACACCAAAAATGCATCCAACACAAAAATATTTATTTCCGAAGAATTTTGTCTCGCTAAACACGAAAATGACCATATAAAGCTGAGATTAGCTCTTGTTTTCAAGATGCAGAGCCAATTGGGGTAGTGAGGTTCACTAATGTTTTTCCCCCCCGGCAGATAAAAGCACCATCCACAGGACTGACCGCCTTTTAAACTTCAACCCCTGGTTTCCAGGCTTACAGTTAATAAAAAGTACGAATAATTGTAAGTGACTTTATTACTATTAAAAGTTAACTTCGACCAAAACAAGCTGCAAAAAAAAAAAAAAAAAACGATTAAAACAATGTAATTCTGAACCTGTCCAGACTTGTTTATACTACCAAAGAATTTTGTAGTAAGGTTACAACCCTAAGCCAGGGCTAAGGCAGAAATACTTAAAATACACCACCAGCTCATTTATTCCATCCGAGGACTGCAGTTTCGTGCTTTTTTAGCACTCATCAGCCCGGAATAGGAATCACATGAGCTGGTGGCGAAAATCCTCTTAAGGGAGCCAAGAGAGCCAAACATACTGGTAGATAATGTAGAATTAGCACACCAGATGAGTGACCGCAGCAATGGTGCGGTTCAACTCATAAGATTGATGGCAAGGTATGGTATTTTGTAGTAATTACTACAAAATACCATACTTGAAGTTTACTACAAAATACCATGCCTTGCCATCAATCTGATGAGTTGAACCGCACCATTGCTGCGGTCACTCATCTGGTGTGCTAATTCTACATTAGCTACCAGTTTGTTTGGCTCTCTGGGTTCCCTTAAGAGGATTTTCGCCACCAGCTCATGTGATTCCTATTCCGGGCTGATGAGTGCTAAAAAGCACGAAACCGCAGTCCTCTGATGGAATAACTGAGCTGGTGGTGTATTTTAAGTACCAAAGAATATCTTTGATACTACTACAGGCTTGGAGTAATCGCCGATTACGTAATCATAATCTGAGTAATAGATTACAATTTTGTGTAATCATAATCATAATCGTAATCTGTCGATGGGATACTCCCGTAATCGAAATCATAATCAGGATTTTCATGCGTAATCGTAACTGTAATCTAACTACCAAACGGCACGAACTTGAGGGTCACAGATCTGGACGAAATTCTGGATTTAGGTTAATTCCCACTAGATATGAACCCAGGCGAAGTGGTTTGACTGCATATTCCCTAGTTCGGCTGCAACAGGGGTTCAAAGTTGTTATTTGAGTCCAGAAAAAGCAATGATTTTTTCCTTTGAAATAAACCTTTTTTCTCTCTTTTCTTGATATTGCATTAGTATCTCATAAGTGAATGCATTCACAGTATGGAGTAAATTCATTGACCTTACGTTGTACTAACAAGAGACGCGACAGATGTTAGGAGAGCAAATATTGTGCCATGTTTAAAATTCCAAAGAAAATGCTATCGCAGTTTCAGAGCCAAACAAGCAAATTTAGACCCACCTTGGTGCCGAAATAGAGCCAAGGCACTAAAACTATTTTACCTGGGCTCATATCTAGTGCAAAATGACCTAAATCCAGTATTTTATACAGATTCGTGACCCTCAAGTTTTTGCCGTCTGAACCACACTAATTGGTAGGACTCCAGAGAATTGCAATGGAGTTTTATTGAAATTGGAAAATTTGGGACAATATCTACCCTTCCAAGACATTCGGCGTCTCTTTTCAGTACAACAGAGAAGGGGGAGGGGAGATTTATTTTGTGCTATGAATGCATTTAATTGGCTCATACTGCAATGCGAATGCCAAAAAAGAGTTTTAAAAAAAAGTTTAATTTCAAAGGAAAAACCATTGCTTTTATGGACTCAAAAAACAACTTTGGACCCCCATTGTAGCCGAACTAGGGCCTATGCAGTCAAACCGCTTCACCTGGGTTCATATCTAGTGGGAACTAACCTAAATCCAAAATTTCGTCCAGATCTGTGACGCTCAAGTTCGTGCTGTTTGGTAGTAAGTAAAATAATCCATAATTTCCTCTTGTAATCGTGTAATCATGAATTTCTAAAAGTGAAAAAATTTAAGCCGCCGTTTTACTAATGTATGAAAAGATAACATAGTTCAATAGTAACATAGAAAACGACTTCGTTTTTTCAACGACTATTCAGTGCTCGTCCCCACTCGTCCCTGTTTGCAAACGAGAGTCACAAATCGAGCCTTATCTAAAGTGCTTAGTACAATTAGTACCCTGTGGGCGTCTTTGACAGGAACGTTTCAGGACTTCTTGGGAATGTCTTCCCAAATCCTTACATTTGGGCATTCATCAGTTTCCCTTTCATCTGTCAATGTTAGATAATCAAGCGAAGCACATTGCCGCCTCAAAATCCTATTTTAGCAGAAAAAGTACAATGATATCAAAAGTACCACTAAATTTAGCGCAACAAAAAGCATTTGTTTATTTTTTTATACTTTCATGAGAAAGTAGTGAATGACTAAAAAAAGATTATGTTAAAAGAAAAACCGAATTCGTATTTGTGTTTCAGTGATTCTTTAAACACTTTTGCTTTTACACGTATTGCATTTATTTTTTGATACATGACATCTAATCTAAACCCTGGTGAATGAGGTTTTTTTTTTTTTTTTTTTGTATGTTTTCAAAATAATTTCTCGCATAGTTTCATCTTAAATGTATGTTTATATGTTTCCAACTGATATTATCTCTAATAAATGAGTATGTATGGAAGTAAAAAGTTTGCATTGATAGATTTTATAAAATTGGTTTACGTGTTATTGTATCAAGGAGTTCACGTAAATTTTGAAATTTAATTATCGTTTTATGCCACATTTTTAAAGTCAGAAAAATTGCACTTCACTGCTGCATTAAAACTGTCATGTATAAATACACTGTTATGCAAAAATTAAGGACGAAGTCGAAAAATTAGCATATCAGCTGAACGAAGAGGCAGAGCGGATAGAAAGATCAATCAGGAGATTAAATAAGGTGATGTACGGTAGCACATGCGCAGATATGCAGGCAGACGTAATGGGGGAGTGTCTGAGTAGTATAAAGCATGTTGTCGGTGTCAGATCAGTATTTCTGGCAAAGAGATTGCATGCTGTATAGCAGTTAAAATCACATCGAGTTGCTGCCTCAGAGAGAAATGGCGAATAATCAATCTATTAGACGACATCTGGATGCTTTTACCCGAGGTCGAATCATTGGGAAGTTGGAGGAAGGCCGCAGTGTGACAAGTGTGGCTGCAGAGTTCGGAATTGCTCACAGCATCGTTTCACGACTTTGGAGACAATTTCAAACTACAGGAACAGCTATCCGGGGGGTTCAGTAGTGGTCGTCCACGAGGAACCACACCCGCAGATGACCGGTATATTGTCTTACAGGCCAGAAGAAACAGGCGGCAGACAGCGGGAGAAATAGCTAGACACCCGATATCGCGTTTTACTGTGGCCAGAAGACTGCACGGTGGTGGTCTGTTTGCACGACGCCCTATACGGTGTGTACCTCTAACGCCTGCCCATCGGAGAAGGCGTTCTCTGTGGTGCCGGGAACACCGGAATTGGAGAGACAATGAATGGGGACGAGTACTCTTTACAGATTAGAGCAGATTCAGTCTGAGTAGCGATTCTCATCGCATACTCATCTGGAGAGAGCGGGGAAGCCGCAATCATCCCTCGAACATCTTGAAAGGGACAGATATGGAGGTCGCGGTGTTCTCGTTTGGGGAGGCATCATGCTTGGTAGTCGTACAGACCTTCACATCTTTGACGCAGGTTCAGTCAACGGGACCCGTTATAGTAACGAGATTCTTCTTCCATATGTGCGTCTTTTTAGAGACGCTATGTGTCCGCAGCTCCTTTTCCTGGACGACAATGCACCATGTCATCGCACAACAGCTCTTAGAGAGTGAGGATATTGAACGTATGGATTGGCCGGCACATTCTCCGGATCTCAATCCCATCGAGCATGTGTGGGATTTTCTAGGCAGACGCTTGGCAGCTCGTACCTTACCACCAGTAACGATTCGGAAGCTTCGATTGGCGCTGCAAGACGAATGGGCAGCAATGCCTCAACATCTCATTGACACCCTCATTCTCAGCAGGAGCAGACGCTGTGAAACCTGCCTAGCAGTCGGGGGAGATCATATCCCCTACTAAAGACCGAATGTTTCTTGCTGGACACCCATCACAGGGATGTTTCGGCCTTCAGTCGCATTGCGATCCATGCTACTTTTTCAATAAAGCTTCTTTTTATCCCTCTGATTTCTCTTTTAGTAAGTGTTGCTTACATTACACATGTCCTTACGTATTGGGGATCTTACGGTATTAAATGTGTTGATTTGGAAAGCTTTTGTACAAAGTTATATTGAAAAAACCGTCTCGTCCTTAATTTTTGCACACCAGTGTATTATTATAAAATACTCATTTATGTAAAAAGAAATGACTAAAAAGGGGAAATCATAGCAAAATATGTTATGCCCAATCTTATTTTTTTATGAGTGCTATGTTGAAACCTTTTAGCACTTGTAAAAGTGCAATTGCTTTAGTAAGTGATTGAATCAAGAATGAAATCAAAGCATATGCAAATAGCTTATCGAATGATCATAAAATTAATCCTGTAGAGTTGTAGGGATCTAACACTCATATGTAACCTTTTGCTAAAAATAATACTACCCAAGTTTTTTTTTTTTTTTTTTTTTTCTGCTTCATCTGCTCCAGTTCAACGATTGTTTAACATTGATGGAAATTTTTCCAAGTCTCAAAGAATGAGAAAAAAAACAGATATCTTTGAAGTATTAACTACAATTAAATGCATTTAACTCCTTTTTTTTAATTTTCAATTGTTTAGTTCCATGTCTTTTATTTAAACTTTCTGCGTATTTTATTACATTGCAGTTTTTCTGCATAAAGAACCATACGAGGCTCTTTTTTTTTCTTTAAATAGCTGCGTATTAAATTAACTGATAATTAATATCAACTAAATAATTGAGAATACAGTGCTGAAATATACCACACAATTTACAGAAATTATAAGCTCGAAAATGTTGAGCAGTTTAGCAGTAAGTTATTGCCCTTAAGCCAGGGCTAAGGCAGAACTACTGCAATGGCAAAATAATAATGAACAGCTGAGTCAAAAGCAATATGCACTGTGTATACATTTGAATAAGAGTGTGTCTATACCTGTACAGTCATTGTAGCATTGTGCAATGGACGCAATTTGAATTTTCTAGACTTTTTTTATCTTTCATATATTGCTCTTTTCATGCAACAGCGCAATAATACAAAATAAATAATCTTTTAAGTTAATACTACACGATGGTTGCAATTATCTCTTTAATATTAAATCAAAAATCACAATTTTCAACTATCACGTTGTTGATGCAAATAAGTGATATATATGCATTATAATATAAGTCTGTAATCGTAATTAAAATCACAACCGGCATATTATAATCGTAATCGATTACATTTTCTACATAATCGGATAGTTGCTGTAATCGTAACTACGTTTTGCCAGAGGATTATAATCGTAATCGTAGTTGTAATCCCCTTTTTTTGTGCCCGAAATCATAAAGGTAATCGATTACATTCCTTTGTAATTGACTCCAAGCCTGCTAGTAAATAATTGCTACCTGTATCTAACATGGTTGCAGTTTGTTTCAAAAATAACTGCTTGGAAGTCAGTGGGAAATTATTTTTATTTTCATTCACTTACTTATTAGCATTTTTATCATTTAAAAAATAATCTCCATTCAGTAAATGTTTTCTTTTACAACCATAAGCAAGCAATTTTAAAGCTATACTTGCGATAGTTACATATAACTCAGCTTTCGAAATGTTACACTATCTTTTTTATTGCTCTCGAGTAAATTTTCAAGTTGCCGTGGAAATATTTTAGTGAGTAAAAACAAAACACGTGAAACAAATTCGAAACGTCTCTTAATTAAGGTTTATACCTTTCAAGCAGAAATTGTGGCATTATTTTGATCATTAACGTCTCTGGACGGCAATATGGAGTTAGGTTGGAATTAGTTAACGATGTGGTTCCAATGAATTACGGCTTTTGAAAACCATCATTAAAACTTTGCGTTATGCGCAACTGTGAAATTAGAGCACGAATGCTTACGTTTTTAGTCAAATGGGCCTAGGTTAATAAATTGCATCGGTTTTGTATTTTCATCTGTATTTTAGCAGGCATTTTTGTTCTTCTTGCATTTTTGCGCAATTTGCAATTTTGGCCAGATTTAAAAAAAAAAGAAAAAAAAACCGAGGTGAAAGTCTTTTAGTTAGCCCCTTCAACAAACAAAATGGCAATAGAGTACTAATTTTTGAGGATTTAGGACGATAAATATTGAACATGAATGTTGTTGTTGCCTCCGTAGTCCACTATGGAAGGATTGGATACCATTGCCCTAGCGGTTGGACTTAATTTATTTACAGAAACGATGACAAAAATAGGAATTATAACACAACAACAACGAATAAAGCCTAGGGCACCGGTGGGTACTGAACCCGCGACATCCTGTACTACACGCGGGCAAGCACTGCCATTAAATATACGTACTTAGCACAATGTACCGTCTTCTTAATTTATAAGTGCATAAATCATCAAAAAAGTAGATATATATATCGAGTACCCCTCATGCACAGTAGGTTATAAAAAGCTAGTGGTGGCAGTATTATGCATTGGGAAATTTTCTATGGGTGACTCTGGGACCTTTAGTTGTACCAGAACGCATCATGAAAGCTGTGGGCTATCCTCATATTTACAATAGCCAATTCACTGATCGAGTAACGGTGATAATGAAACTCGCGCCACAGCATAATAATTTGATAATATTTTCTGGCAACGCTTGACATGCAGGGAAATTTTCATTTTGACAAGGCTAAACTGGATCCAGAAACTTAACTGTTTTAGTGGTAACGCTGTCATTTTAGGAGAATGAAAAAACGAAAAAGTGATCAACAATGAATGCGATCTACTGGAGTTTAGGGTTAATCCACTGGAGTGAGGGTTAAAAGTTCAACTATCAAAATGTCATCAAACAGGCAATTGCTTCGTTCAAATGCAGAAGCAATTTTCACCCGTCATACCTTGACGGGCGATTTTCTAGTCTGAAAATAGTTGCGGGTCAGTCGCACTCTTACATGGGATTCATTTTCCCAACTGGAAATGGAATCTTTCAACAAGGCAAAGCGTTATGTCACGAGGCTCCTTTTGTGTTGGAGTGGTTGGAAAAGCATAATGAATAATTACCATTAATGTCCAGGCCACTTAATTGACCGGATCGTGACACCGATAGAGCACATTTGAGCTTTAATAGAAATGCAATGCAGATAGCTAACTCCACCGTGCTACAATATCTCGACTTTGAGTGACCTCTGCTTAGAGATTTGGAACAACCAATCTTCAGTCATCTATCAAGAACTTCTCGCCACCATGATAAGACAAGTTGCAGTTGTTTGGAAGGACAAAGGTGTTGTAACCGTGTAATGTATCCATCTATAGTTGGGAAAGCCTAACTTGGCAGCATTGTGAACGCTACGGAGATCCTAATCACAGCATTAAAACGCTGCCAGGTTAGGTTTTCCTTAACTATAAGCTTCTATTTGTAAAAAAAAAGTGATTAACAACTTTCATTTGTTGAAGTAAAGAAACATAGGCTTCATGTATTTATCTTTTGAAAATTGAAGTTTAGAGAATCATATTTACTTACACATTTTATCAGTTATTTTTGTTACATTTCTTTTAAGACGGCAATGTGTGCATAAACCTTTAAGAGGACTATTCGGAAAAGAGAAAAAAATGTTGATCATTAAAGTTGATTTATTTAATGAATTTTGTAAAAGCAAGTGGTGTAGTATTTTCCTCAGTTTTTAATATACTAAATACTATTTTTTAAATCCCCGTGCAGAAAAAGCATGAGCACTTTAATTAATATTTCCAATAAACTGGCCCACTATAGCCTAAGATTCAGCTTAGAGGGTCCCAACATTAATTGATGTATAACAATATCTCTATACCTCAAGTGTTTTAACGTGCTTAAAGGTTTGACATATTAAAATGATTTTCTATGTCCGAACCCATAAAATGTTTAATGTTAACCCAATGCATTAAAAATCTCTTTAAATCATTAAGTTTAATGCTGTATTGTAACGCAATAAAACTAAAACAATATTAAATTTTAATTCAGCTAAAAATAACATTTTGTATCTGAATAATGTAGAAATAAAAGTTATCATCTTAATAAACTTTCAAATAACTGCAAACACTGCGAAATTTAATTTTCAACCCCTTTTATAGAGCTTTATTCTTATTCAAAGTTCATTTATCTATAAAAGAAAATAATTGAATCATCAATATAAGTTTTATCATCGCCATAGACATCTTTATGGTAGATAAAATCTGATTTTTAAAAAAATTTTAATCTTATTCTCAAACAAAGCGTCAATTATGACAAAAGAAAATGGCGACACACGAAAAGCGCACTTTGCTTTCATTGAAAATCAATATATTGTTTAAAGTAATGCAAACACCTTTTCACACTTAACGTTCAAGGGCCTTTGCTAGATCTTGCTAATAAACGTGCCATTGTTCCAAGTTTTATCCAGCGCTTTTAATATCTCTAAAACTTAATAGCCATTAAAGTTAAATATTTGTAAGGACTGTGGACTGATACTAATCGTCAACTATGTAAACAAAGGAACAGAGCAACATTAAATTCAGAAAGGACAGGTTAAGGTTTATGGCATTGGTGATAAGGTGTGACAAAAGGAAGGGAGCTTTTGACAGATTTGGAGGAAATATCAAAACCTTTTATTGACTTCGATTCCAAACGTGTCGTTTCAAAGGAAGGGTGGGAAAGCACAGTGCCAAAGTTGAAATATCCAATAACTGATTGCGATATCTACCTGTTTTATACATATTAGTAACCTGTTTCGTCATTCACTGTGAAATGGGGATCGGATTCATAGAAATTATTCCTGTAAATAGGACTGCATCCGTAAAACATTAAAATGCTGGTACTATATCAAAAATTGTGCATCTCACGCCATTAGTTCTTATGATACGCACAAAGAGATGATATAAATATATCTTTAAAGAATTTGCTTGGCATTTTTAATGAAACACTCTGTTCATCAGAAATACAGGGTTCGCACACAGTAAGGCCCTTATATATACGAGCCGACGCATCAGTTTAAGATTAGCCATTTTGGATCGGAGAGCGTGTCGTGTTTGAGTGGTTGTCTTTCTGGCGAGTTATCACGTTTGGTGATTGTTCACTGTGAGCAATTATTAGCGGCACACGTGAATTGTTTGTTAAATAAAATATTATTTTTGGCCGATTTGGCGAAATCCAAAACGTTGCTGTCGTAACCCTATGAGTGGAACAATGAAAAATCCGATCCAAAATGGCTAAACTTAAGCTGATGCGTCGGCCTATCTATATAGCGGCTCTAGCACACAGTAATGACCAGATTTTAAAAAAAAAAATTGAAACTGCGGCGCTAAGGATGAAGATACTGGGAGGTCATTGCGACCGCCAGAATAATTTTCTCATTCGGAATTTTTTTTGAAATGATTCGGGTAATTTGGACACAGTATTGTAATTCTTTTATAAATCTTACTTCAATGATGTCTAATGTCTCCTTTCATTAGCTGTGGGAATGCTCGTTTTAAAAAGTTTGCTTTACCAGGGGTGTCCCCTCCCTAAGAGCAAGAGCACCCCCCTAAATATCGCAAAGACCCCCCAAAGCAAGAGGCAAGAGCCGCAATAAAAAAAAGAGGAAAATATCCCTCAAAGCAACTCCCCAATAAAAATTCCTATGACGCAGTTTGTGCCATGACCTCCCCCCCCCCACCAGGTGGGCACCCCTGTCTTTACCATTCGGTAAAATTTAGAGTTTCATTCAGTATATTAAAAAATTTCCCTCCTCACAAAATTTTGTCTTGGAGCTCCTCTGCTTCAAAATTATTGTACATATTAAAATAATTGATATACAAAATTAAAGAAAAGTATACGAAATTTTCCTATTCTTCCGTAAAAAATATATAGTATGGACCGAAAGTGAGCGCATTCCACTTTTATTTTAAACATTAGGTTAGTTATGGTTGAATGGTTTCTATACGCAGTTACCTTGAAGTCTTAAGAGACTTAAACATCGGTAGAACACCGTCCATGTCGTAATGCAGCTAAACTCTACCCCAGGATCTCGCAGACGTTTAGCAGCCAAAGATCTCCAAAGATCCGAAACTCCGCTAAACATCTGCTACCGATCTTCATAAATCTTAAGACTTTAAGGTAACTGTACATAACGAACATTTAACCATAACTGACATAATGTTAAAAATTAAGCGGGAGGGGGGGCACTCCCGCTTTCGGACCATTCAGTACAGTTCGTGAACCTTTTGTTACGCGATAAACGTGCAATTTGTCATCTGGTTTGTTCCACACGTCGTGTGAGTTCTTTTAAGGATGTTACGACAAAACCACTTTTGATCAATTTGATCGACCACCGATGCCAAAATACTTCGAGCCACTACAATAATTTCAAGAACGTATTTGTGCGGCACTACGAACCTTTGACAATGTGATGCTACAAAATACGTGGAACGAACTGGATTACGAACCAACTGGGGGTTCACGTTTGTTTTTTTGTCGTGTATCACTACATACACGACAAACAAAAAGAAAAAAAACCCTCATGCTGTTCACGTTCGTAGTATAGTGGTTCGTATGCCACAAAACACGCGAATAACGCAGTTCAAATCCTGCTGGAGCCTGTATGTGCTCAACTTAAAAGGGAGATTTTGTTTAAATGATAATCTGGCTGCTATATAGCGTTTCTAGCACGCAATACAGTCGAACTTGCTTATAACGAGCGCAAGGGGATCGCGATATCTGCTCGTTGTAACCGAATGCTCGTAAAAAACCGGATTCGTGAGAAAAAAAATCATAAAATTAGTGCATGCTTGCTTTGTTATTTTTATATTTCTATGCAGTACCAAATAAGTTAGTTAGTTGATTTGAACTGTCTTATTGTTTCTTTCTTGTTATTCTTTTCGAGGAACATATTGTCCGAAAAACAATCAATTGCATCCGTGGCTTCAAACAGTTTGAAGTTTTTCTGCACTTTAGAAGCCAAGTGTGTAGAGGGCTATTTGTCTTCAAATTCTTCACATTTGTTGTTAAGATGGTTGCTTTCATTCCCCCCCCCCCCCCGATCTCTTGATTTTCAGCTACAATATCCTGGGAAGTATATCTTGAAAATGATAACGTTCTCTTCAACAAATACAGAATTTTTAAAATACTCCTCTACTTCAAAAATTCAAAAAAAAGGGCCGTGTCATCTCTTGATCTCATGATTTATGTCTTATCTTTAACTTTCGGTTGAATTCAAAATATTAGTGAAAATTCTCCAAAATAAAATAATCTTTTTTGAGGAAGAAACCAACAGGCATTTTAATGAATTAAAAAAATATTGCTCGCTTTAATCGGGGGTTGTAAAAAGCGAGTTTTGTTCCCATAGACTTAACGCTGCACCAACCAAATCTTTATGATTTCCTCGCTAAATTCGAGTTTTCGTTAAAACAGGGCTTGCTATAAGCGACTTCGACTGTATACTAAACGAGAAAAGCATCATATCCATTCATCTAGCTTTGAATGTAGATCGTACTTATTAGCCCTTTTAGTTCGAGACTCTCAGTGAAAAAAAAGCGGTGACTTTTTTAACACTGCATAAAAATAGAAATGAAGATAAATCTGTAAAATCTTTTCCCTTTTACAACTTAAAGAGATTCAAAATTGAAAACTTTTCCCTTTTATAAATCAAAGATTAAAAATTGATTAATAAGGGACACACATGAAAATCCCAGGTGATAAATAAACTGCATATAAATTACATTTGATCTTTATTTTATTAATTGCATTGAGTTCCTCTCACCGTAACAGAAAAATCTGTTGTAGGTCTTTTAAAAATGTATTTTTATTTTTCGCATCCATTTGTCTTACCGTCTCTTGTTAATTGAAATTTATGATAAATTAATCTTGACATTAGCAAAGGAATATTCATTTTTGAAGAAAGGAAATGATTAACATAGCTTTAATTTATTTTATTTTTTAACAATAATTGAATCTAACAATATTTTCTTGTTATAAACATTGACAAGTAACTAAAATTGAAAAATTTTTAAAACTCCCGACTGAGTCAACACGGAAAATTAAAAATCCTTTTCAAAGCCTTCTTTACTAATAATAAAGCTGAAAGTCTCTCTGTCTGTCAGAATCTTTGCCCGGATCTCTGTGCCGCGCATAGCGCCTAGACCGTTCAGCCGATTTTCATGAAATTTGGCACAGAATTAGTTTGTAGCATGGGGGTGTGCACCTCGAAGCGATTTTTCGAAAATTCGATGTGGTTCTTTTTCTATTCCAATTTTAAGAACAAAATTATCATAATATGGACGAGCAAATTACGAAATTATCATAACGTAAAACCGTAACATGGGTAAAATTGGCAAGAAAATTCACCATACATTATTTGTAAATATACAGGCAACCCAAAAGACCATTTAATTTTCCATTACGAGCAAAGCCGTGAGGGTACCGCTAGTATATTATTAAAAATCAATGTCAAGTACTTTATTTGCTATTAAATAGAAACTGGCAACAGATAAAATTTTAAATCATTGCGTTTTATTTCCTTGTCGGCTAACAATGAATTCGATTATCAATCGCGTGAATAAATGCTTAGCCGTTATTAAAATCTGCTTTTAAAAGCGTTATAATTCGAATTCTATGTAACATGGAAGCTCCAAACACATTCTATCAGACGCGGAAAAAGATTATTTTTGCATTAAATTTAAAAAAAAAATTAACTATGTTTACACTGCAAAAATCGCGAGAAGCCTTTTAGAGGTTTTTAATTAATATCTTCGTTAATTAATGTCATCCAATGTTTTTAAATCTTTAATAAATCGAAAGTTATTTTATAGAAATTGATATTTTGCAAACCGTTTAAGGAGCATTTTTCTCTACCTCCTATGGTTAACAGTCATATTTTTGTCAGAATATTCAGCAATTTCTAAAAAACAGCAGTCTTTTCCTAGTATACCATTAAAATCTGTGTGCATCTATAATATGTATGTATGTCTAACTAGTTCAATACTGGTACTGTTGAATACAAGACATCCAGGAAAAGCCATTCCGCTCAGTCTCACCCCTCTAAACCTTAAGGGGTCGGAGTTATAGGGTCGGGCATACAGGATGCCCTATATGGACATCCGGGTGCGAAAGCATTAAAATCATCAATTGTCATCCGCAACATTGAGCCACCGCAGGTGAGGAACGGGGGTTGAGGCAGAGCCCCCTAGTATACATGAATATCATACGCATTCATAAATTATATCTCCATCAAGTACAATTACTTAATTAATGCTATGTTGATGAAGTTCAGTTAGTTAAATCTACAATGCATAATTAATCACATTATTTTTCTTGTATCTTTGCCGAACGTTGTTTCAAGCCGTGGGAAATGTGTCGATGTTTTACCCAAAACAAAGACCTTGAAACTACAAGATTTGAAAATGACCAACTGAATTTTCCTCTGGTTCTCGAATTATTCACTTTTAAATTGCCAGTTTCGAACAATACGGCAGATTATTTGAAATGCGCTAATGGAATTGTGAAAATCGAATGAATGAATTTTGACACTAATTTACTTAGAGTAACTGTATGTGCCTTTCGGATAAGAATTAGCAAAATGAATAAAGATAAATTTCCGTCTAAGAAGTTTCAAGAAATGTTAGCTGACAGTAATGTAGCCAGTTTTAGGTAAAAGGGAAAGCTATTTTACATTTCCGAAATAAGATTGAAAAGCCTTCGGTATTAAAAGTGTATACTGCGGTAATGAATGTCTAGGGACTCAAAAGCATTGAGTGTTTCCATTTATATTGAGGGAGTTGAATTCATAAATTTAAATTTCTTTATTAAAATGGTGTTGTTTGAGAAAATGACAGTTTACCGGGTACTAAATTCAGGCCTTTCACCTTGATTCTGGTTGGTAACTACATTTTCAGTATTTATGCAGAAGTGTATGTATTGCTGTATGTTTATGTTATGTTATGTAAGTACTGCATGTCTAACCCCATTCGCTTTCATGGAATCCCAACATGCCAACAAGATATGGTAATAAATGTCCAACGATGAGTAAAAGTATATTACTGTTTATTATGTAGGGGAATATGGGGCGAAGTGGGGTTGCGAAGATAAGTGAAACGGGGAAATATTTATTTTTTTGTAAGTGCCCGCTCGTTACCGCTTGAGGTAATAAAGGCTTAGAATGGGATCGCTTCGGAAATTTTAAAAAGTATTTTTTCCTGAAAGAACGTGCTTAAAACATAGGATTTAACTATTTTTAATAACAATTTGACAAAGTTTAGTACTTTTTGAGTTATTTCAATCGGTGCGCAGATTAAAATTCATTTTTTACGCTTCTACACATGACATCACAAGTGATGAAATGCCATTCACTGATGCCATTAGCTCACAGCGCAAATTATCATAACCTGGCAACGCGGCAAAGCGTAAACATTTTGTGCGGCAATGGAGTTGCGTGCCAAAGTACATCACTTGTGACGTCATAAAGACCACGCCTTATTTCCAAAATCGGACGGCAAATAAAAGTATCTGTTGATAAAAGAAAAGTTTTTCTGACTCCATATATATATATATATATATATATATATATATATATATATATATATATATATATATATATATATATATATATTCGAAAAGTGGCACTTTTGAGTGAACGAAACAACCCCATTAGAAATGATCCAGCTCAGTGGCGTAGCCAGAAAAATATTGAGAATGGGGATATGGCTAAATTTCGAGGGGAGGGGATGTGGTAATTTTAGTCCTTTCCTTTGGTCAAAAAGGAAACTTCCTGAGCACGGGGAGGCGACAGGGCCTCCTCTCTGCTAGATTAAACTTAATATTTAAATCTCTGTAATATATTCTAAATCCTTGCACAATATATATATATATATATATATATATATTGTGTTCCAATTCAACAACATATAAATACTATTTAAATACGAATAGAAGTGAACTTTGAATTCTAAGACTTATGAAATGTTTTAACCGACGGACGAACATGATACAAGCATTTGTGAACATGTTTTTATGCTTCATTAAAATGTTTTATATGGTGCAAATAAATTTTTAATCAGCACAAATAGCTTTAAAAAAATATAGTTCAATATCTGCTGCCTTAACATTTATTTAAACCTTCTACTAAAAAGCTACTGTGGATCGTTAAAAATCCGATCGAATTGCTACCATAAATAATTCGGAATTTCAAATTATTCGGATCTTCGAAAATAGTCAAGAAAATACCATTTTAGGAAACAAGTATGCCATTTAATCAAAGTGATTATACAAATTGTGTGTACATAACGTACAATACAGTACCTAAGGCTTAGGTACTGTATTGTACGTTATGTACACACAACTAAGGGTAGAATATATAAGTGTAGTATTTTTTAATTAGGGTTGGTTGAGGTAAGTGGGACCCCTTTTGATAATAGTTCGTTTTTGAAACCTTATACAAAAGTTTTGAAACAAAATAATTTAAACTTACTATCTTATTTTATATTTTAGACATTATTAATGTAAACAAAAATTCATCATTATTTTCTAAAATAATGCTTTAAATATTTTTAACGATTATATTTTTTAAAAAATCGGATTACTTACCCCATAGTAAGTACCACCCAATTGTTGAAATTTAATTAAAGCATATCCGAAAAAGGGGTAAGGGAGTCTTACATGATAAAGTATGTAGCATTTTTGAGTGTGAGTTTTTTTTTTTTTTTTTGTTTGTAAATGAATCCATTTATGAGATATTTGCTGTGTTTTAAATCTGTATCACGGAAACTTTTAAAACGAAAAACAAAACAATTTTATTTGTGAAATTTATTGAAAGCCTATAGTTATATATTTTACCTATAATAATATTACCACACATAAAGGTGTGTTTAATGAACGTAATACAGTTGATTATGATCAATTTTAGTAAATTTGCCAAAACTATAAGTTGAACGAGTGATAGTCTTAAATTAAAAATTTTTAAAAACCACGATTGAGTCGCAAATATAGAATCAAGAGGGAAAATTGAAAATCCTTTTAAAAGCCTTATACTACCCTCCGTAAGAGCAGGGGCGCACTCCCACTCCCTAAATATCGCGAGGACCCTCACAAAAGCAATAGCCCCCCTCCCAAAGTGAAAAATACCCCTCAAAACACCCCCTTAATAAACTTCAATGGCACAGTCTGCGTCATGACCCCCCCCCCCCGGGTGGGCACCCCTGCTGATAATAAGATGAATCTCGTGGTCGAGAACTCATACAAAATTAAAGCATATTTTAATCTTTTTAATATATAAAAATTGGAAAAATCAGTAAAGGAAAAAACATTACAAACCAAGAATTGTTATCTATACTGCATGATTATTTTATTGACGCGAAGTTTCTATTCGAACTCGATGCGATACCTTACTATTTGCCTTAAATTTTGCTACAATCATTCGACCGAATGAAGACTATTAGTTTTTTCAGAAGCTCACAGAATATATTATTCGGTTTGTAACACTGAACACATTAACGGGACATGTCTCGCCCGCGGGTCGTAGGTTGGGCACCACTGGTATAAGGGATCTTCAACTTCGCTCCACGAGGCCAGAATTTACTTTCTGGGAGGCGAAGGTTTGATCATAACAGTTTTTTACGATACAAATTGCCATATTAAGACTGGTCATATGTATTAAAACCAAAGGTTCTGATAGGGTCGATTCCAAAGACCTCCCCTCCCCCTTCTTCTGAAGCCCCTAGGAGTTTTGTCTTTCATCGACGCCATTTACAATTTCGCCAAACTAGCACTGGATTCTACATCTTATTTTTGGTTGCAAATTTTACAAGTGGTTTTCAATTTATAATATTACTTTAGTTTGCATTGAGACTCATGCCGATTTCCCACAAACAATGGGGAAAAACACTTTTGGGAAAATCCAATTGCAACCATAAAAGAATGTGCACAATCATCGTTTTACAGATCCAAGTGACATTACGACTTCTACAGTTTACTGTTTTTGTGTTAGATACATACAAAAGCACATATATATATACACTGTAAAAACAATTCAGAAATGTTCCTGGAAAATAATGGGCAGCTGATGTGCCTAATTCCTACCAGTAAGATATATTACAAAAACCCGGAAAGTTTTCCGCTAAAATTCAGTAACCTTCCTGAAATAATCCTGGAAGCTTCCTGAAAATTTCGGAAATCTTTCCGTTCGAAGACAGTCGTGTTTCTGGAACTGAGGAGTAAATTTAAGTAGGCATAATGTAATAGCTTGGCGCCTTCCTGATTTATTAAGGAAGTTCCATAAGCAGTAATGGAAACAAAACAATGCCAAAGCTAAGCCAGAATGGCAGCAAGTAATGAGAATTTTACTCGCTTGCAATTCTTGCATAGCCAATGTAGCCCATACTTATTCGCTCCCTTTGAGAGCTTAACTGCATGACGGGGGGCGGTAATCAAACAGAGGTCGATACACTTTATAAGTACGCTCAGTTGATCTTTAAACTGGGAGCTAAAAATATTTTTCACAACAGTGAGAAGTCTTCATTCGTAAAACTTGTAGCAATTCAGGAATTTTTTTGACAATGATACTTGTTTTTTCAATGAAATATATAAAAACCATTGAAATCCCGAAACGCTACACTCAGTAACGTTTCGGAATTTTTTTACATTGTACATGAGCACAAACAATATTACGAGAAAACTAGCTGAAATGGACAAAATTCGGTTGCTCGTGGCATTAAAGTGTCCTTTTGCATGTACGAAAGTGCCTAAAAACTGGTCAAAATTCATTCCAGGGTGATAAATATAAATTTAGGTTGAAGTTTGATTGAAAATTTTTTGTGACTTTAATACTTCCTTTACTTTGTACAAGGAACTAAAAATACCGTAAAAGGGGAAGAAAACTAGTATGTTGTGGCTATCATGAAACTTTCTTTTATGTCTTTTTTATAATTCCGATCCCTCCCCATGCTTGACGAGGAAGCAAAATATTCCCAACAAAAACAAAATTAAACACTCCAAAACTTGACGACCTTCCCAATTCCCGATTTATTTCAAGAGCAAAGCAAAGAATGAAAATTGAAAATTATTTTAGGCTTGCTTAAAATAATTACAAAGATTTATTTGTTAACAAACACAAGATGGCAACAGTTAAAAAGTTTAAATCATCGCGATTTTCCTGTCATTTTCCAATAATTAAAACCAGGCGAAATACGAAGACGACAGTCTATTACGATTTATCTTTCTTATTGTTGCAATTGTAAAGCTATTTTTATTCACAAAATAAATCTTAATCTTAATATATAAAAATCTTCTGTGCGGACCTTTGTCACAATAAGGCTTTTAAACGGCTGGACCGATTTTGGTCAAATTTTTTGTGTGTAATTAAGTTGTGGCAAGCATGGTTTCGAAGTGCGATGGATCAAATCCGAAACGTTTTTGTTAATTAATTAATTAATTTAAACATTGGATGGTTATATCTCCCAAATGATTAATATTTATTTTAACCTATTGTTGAGCGAGAACTGAAATAAATATTTAACCCGTTGCCAAAGGACAATAAGAAAGCCAGCTCTGCTTTTTAATTGAAATTTCATACTGTGATAATGAGAGAGAGAGAGAGTAAAGCCTTCATTTCTTGAAAGCAACGATTTTAGGTATATTTTAAAGTAAAGTACTGGAAGGATCACTCAAAACGTGTGTTTTGTCGTCGTAGTTGAACCATGTGACCGGATCGGTGCTTTAGGTTTTCCTAAGAAAATGATCAGAAAGTACCGTACCGAGCAACATTTATTTCTCGGCTGAAATCCATCTGAGTTTTGGCACCAATGTCAAGAAAACTTTAAGGATTATCTAACTAATCAGTACATTATTAAAGGAAAAGATGATGGAATTAAAAGACGAAACAAATTTTATTTTCGTCCAGACTAATTACAACAGGGTAGTTCTGAAGATCAGTGCTGTGGAAGATCTTTATCTTTGGTAGAAAGAACAAATTAGGCAATATATGAAGTTTAAAAAGTTTTCGTTCAAAAGATCAGACTGCTAATCGGTCCGAATTGGCTTCGCTCACTGATCGGCTGGATTACAGTAACGTGGTGGCTTAGCGACTTTGGCTATAAACAATAGAGTTGCGTGATCATTTGTTTACATTTTAAAGTTGCTGTTAATATAATTCATTGGTTTTTTTTTTTTTTTTTTTTTGTATATTTGGCGAAATATTTCAAATTGCAAACAATTGTGTTTCGTTTTTAAGGAGTTTTTAGTCATTTTAGTTGAAGAATTTGTTTATTTTACATCGGGATGGGGGAGGGATGAGTGATTTCCGCTTATTCAGAGAATTGTTTTTACCTTCATCATTTTTTCTAAACGATATCCTTTCGATTGTTTTATTCTTTTTCATATGGGAGATGTTGCAGCGGGATTTGCCGTTTGTTCTAGATGGGTAGTTAGTTTTTTACACTTATTATCTGAGGACGCTTTTTATCCTTTAAGTATGGCTGAAGGAACAAACCATCAAGTACAGCAGAAAAAATAGTTAATAAAACAACTGGTCAGTGGGCATTAGATAAATCAAGTTATAATAAATATACGCATTCTGACACCAAGCAGCTTAAAACATTTTCATTTTACTTATTTTTTTTCTACAAAACGGTTCAAACACTTGATAGTTTATTGAAATTTTTTAACCTTTCAATTTTCAAAGTTTGAACAGAACAACGTCTGTCGGGTCCTCTAGTATATAAAAATCTTTTGTGCGGACCTTTGTCACCATAAGGCTTTTAAACGGTTGGATCGATTTTGATCAAATTTTTTGTGTGTAACGAAGTTGTGGCAAGCATGGTTTCGAAGCGCGATGAATCGGATCGGAAACGTTTTTCTTAATTAATTAATTAATTTAAACATTGGATGGTTATATCTCCCAAATGATTAATATTTATTTTAACCTGTTGTTGAGCGAGACCTAAAATAAATATTTAACCCGTTGCCAAAGGACAATAAGAAAGCCAGCTCTGCTTTTTGTAATGAAATTTCCTACTGTGATATGTCAATTGAGAATAGATAAAACGTAGAGAAATAGAGTGAAGCCTTCATTTCTTGAAGGCAACGATTTTAGGTCCAGTGATTCACAACTCCAGCGCTCGAATACGCTACCTTGCGGAGATTTACAAAACTGCCGGAAAAACTAAAACTTTGCCCCGTTGCGTCCATGTGTGTCTGTTGATGTAAACACAGGCAGTTTGTTCTGAGTATTTATTAACGCAATCGATGTGTCTTAGTTCGATTTCTGTAGTTTTCAGCTACAGAAATTGTTTCGTCCCTTAGTAGTATTCTCGAGCTTCTCAGAATAATGTTAGTTTTCCTTATTTCCTTCTAAAATGTGAGTTGATTGAAAAATGGTTAAAGCGAAAACTCTAGATTAACAAACTTGGATAACGTTATACAAGGTAAAAAAGTTTAGTTTTGTATGAATTTGTGAGAATATGGGTTTTTTTAAATCTTAAATTAATTTAACTAACCATATTTTACAGCAGCATTCAGTGGGAATAAACAGTATGCAAAATATTTTCTTGAATATATTATCGTAGAACAAAATGAAAAATGTTTAACCGAGAAAGAATTTACTTTATTCCTTTTATTCTCAGCTGAAAGGTTTCGCCAAATTTGTTTAGGGTTATAGTTTTAGTATTCTGCGAGCAAAGTAACCTTGGCGAGATTTCACGTTTTTAGTTAAACCATTTTTAATTTTTATCATGAGTGGAATAAAATGGTAGTAGGATTACAGAATTCGATAAGTTAAAAGAAATAATGGTCATTCAACTGAAAAGAAAACTACTACCATATTTCCGTGAGAATTTTGTTGATGATTTGCATAACATGACATAATTAAATCGTAACTCAGAAATTAGAAACATCGAAACAGAAAAATTTTAAATTAACCGATTCGGGAATTTGAGAGAAATAACTCAGCTACAAATGCAAAACAATAAGCGCTAGCCAAGCAAGGCAAAGAAGTATCATCTTCTTTTGATAATAATTTGTAATGTTATATTAAATTTTCTAGCATTAATTGTTATTCTTATCAGGCAATAATTATTATTTAGTTTTATCAAGAATTGATAAATATCGAATTCAACATCGTGGAAATGGCTGCTTAAAACTACGAACTACGTAGTTTGCATTAATGTTTGACGTTTAGTAATACTTCTTGAATTCTAATATCTTTCTACGTGGACCAAAATATCCTCAGGACTTAAAATATTGATTTAAAAAGGATGAAACAAAAAAATCATACATACGAACAAAAATCACAACACTTTTAGCATTTCCTTCGTTACCACGTGCGTTTGTTTTAGTTTTTTCGTCCGCCATTAGACAGTGACTGCAGTGTCCCCTATAGTTCATTGGAGTTGCGAATATATTTTAAAGTAAAGTACTGGAAGAAATCGTGTTTCTTTCACTAGGTTCACGCAAAACGCTTTTCGTCGTAGTTAAACCAAAGACCATGTGACCGGATCGATGCTTTAGGTTTTCCTAACCAAATGATCGGATAGTACCGTACATAACGACATTTGTTTCTCGGTTCAAATCAATCTGAGTTTTGGCACCAATGGCAAGAATACTTTAAGGATTATTAAACTAATCAGTACAGGAAAAGATGGTGGAATCTGAAGACGAAACAAATTTTATTTTCGTCCAGATAAGTTATAACAGGGTAGTTCTGTACACACAAGATCAGTGCAGTGAAAGATTTTTAGCTTTGGTAGAAAGAACAAATTAGGCAAATATATGAAGTTTTCGTTCAAAAGATGGGATCGCTAATCGGTCGGAGTTTGCGTCGCTCACTGATTGTCTAGATTACAGGAATGTGGTGGCTGGGCGACATCGGCCATAACAATACAGTTGCGTGATTATTTGTTTACTACTGTTAATGTAATTTATTGTTTTTTTTTTTTTTTTTTTTTTTTTTTTTTTTTTTTTTTTTTTCATTTGGTGAAATATTTTAAATTGCAAAGAATTGTTTTTGGTTTTTAAAGAGTGTTTGGTCATTTTAGTTGACGAACGTTTTTATTTTACATCAGGGGTGGGGGGTAATTTTCGCTTATTCAGGGTACTGTTTTTATCTTTATCATTTTTTTAAACTATATCCATTCGATTGTTTTATTCTTTTTCATATGAGGAACGTTGCAGCGGGATTTCCCGTTTTTTCTACATGAGTAGTTAGTTTTTATACTTGACATCAGAGGATGATTTTAACCCTTTGGGTATGACTGAAGGAACAAACCATACACTCTATGAAGATCTTTCACGTACGCAAGAAAAAATAGATGATGAAGCAACTTCTCAGTGGGCACTAGATAAATCAAGTTGTAATAAATATAGCATTCTGACACCAAGCAGCTGAAAACATTTTCTATTTACTTATTTTTTTCAACAAAACGGTTCAGACACTTGATTGTTTATTGAAGTTTTTCAACTTTTCAAATTACGAAGTTTGAACAGAACAACGTCTGTCGGATCCTCTAGTAAATAAATAAATAAATCAGGTCCCTTCCCCCCCCCCATGGAGCGATTGGGGCCAAAATTGAACCAACGCCTGTTTACATATGGATTCACATTTATTCCAAATTTCATCCAGAACGTAGCATTACTTCTTGAGGTATGGCACTCACAATGGAAAAAAAAAAAAGAACGAACGATTTCGCCACCTCCTTTTCAGCTGTTGACGCCGAAATAGAATCAGCTCTTATACCCTCTAAGGGCTACTTGTCGATAGATTTTTGTTTGATTCCTTTCATTATTTCTTGAGATACAGCAGTCACAATTGACGACAAAAAAACGTTCTATAGCTCAACCACCGTTTAAGCGATTGACACCAAAATTGAATCAGCACCTGTATCTATTAGGGGCAACATATGGACCAAATTCTGTTTGATTCTGCCAGTTACTTCTTTGGGAATAGCAGGCACGCATAACTCAAGAAACGTCCCATTGCTCCGCCCCCCCCCACCCCCCACCCCCCTGATGGAATTCGCGCCAAACACCAATGGGCACAAGTTCACATAAGCGCACATTTGGGTACTATATTTCGTTCGATATCATGCGGTAGTTTTTGCTGTAGAGGCGGCCATAAAAAAAAAAAACTAGTCATACGTGACACACACACGGACATACAGACAGACATTTTCCAAAAATGGTCGAAATGGACTTAGCACACCTCAAAACGTTCAAATCCATCAAAATTCGAAATTTGAAAATTTGCACGAATCCAATACTTTCTTCTGTATATTAGATATAGAAGAAAGTAAAAAAAAATGATTCAAATGATATTTAAATGAGAAAAAATAGTTCATTATTTTCAAAATTTAAATCGGTAAGACACTTCAACTTCAACTAAATGTTAAGATTCATCCCTTCACACGATACTTAAAACGGTCAACTTCAATAATAGACCTGTGACGTGAAATGTAATGCTTTTATCAGATGATCATTTCTTGTCATTTAAGACCGTATTGGAAAACGGTTCAAATTGACTTTAACCCGCTATCCAGAATAATTCGCTCGATTAATGCTCTTAATGTCGTATATAATATTGATGGCGTAGTTCCAAAACTTTCTTAGCCTCAAGTCTGTTGAGTCATTAGTGGGACCCGACGAAAGATCTTTTCATTAGTCTATAATTTCAAAGCAGGGTTTGAAATGGAGCTAATTTATTCAACACCAATCTTAATCTATTTTGAAAAGAATAAATTTATTTTTGGTGTGGAAATTTAACATATGAGTTAGTATTAACAGCGAATTGTCTAGCATGATTGGCACTTTTTGTTTTAATCTACGAGTACAGTTATTCAAAGCGACTCCGCTACAATTTCCCAAGTTGCCTTCAATAGCGTTGTTGCATCTATGAGCAGAAAACGAAAGAAAAGTATTGTGTAGTTATCCTAAATTAAAAAATAGTTATTATTAAAATAATTTACAATAAAATGTTAACCCGACTCAAAGTTAAGCCTCCTACACACGAGGCGGTAAGTTGCATCAACGTTTCGAAAAAGTTGCCTGTCAACTAGTTGATAGGCGGTTTTCGTTGTGTTCATATGAGGCAATTTAGTTGAATCAACTAGTTTACTCTTGTGTAGAGCGAACGCTTGGCAGTATTCTGATGAGTTGGATCAGTTAAAAATTTAATTCAACTCATCGGGATGAGAATGGGAGCGGCACTTGTGCCTGGTGTGCCTGATGAGTTGACTGTCTTCTGCAGGATGACAGGCGACTCCTTCCCTTTTCTACCTAATTACACATCTTTATAACCGCCCATTTGAAAGTTGATTCAACTAAGTTGCCACGCGTGAAGTAGGCTTTAGCCTGACACTCGGGGTAACTTTGAGCCACGTGAGAAATGTGTTGAAAAATAATATATATACAGTGACTCCCAAAAGTGTTCGTACACCTACGACTTTCAATGAAATAGGTCCCTATGTATTGGTTAGAACTGATATTTCGGAATAGGTATTTAATTATAATTAACTATGATCTATTTTTAACAAAACTACATGAAAAGTTTTTTTAAAATATTAAAACTTAATTTTTTTAAAATCAAAAAACCAAAAAGTGCCGGAAATTTTATCTCACAAAAGTCTTCGTAAACTTTGAAAAAAATGTCAAAAAAATTAGTAGATAATCTAACTTTTTAGAAAATTATTATTTAGTAGAATATCATGCAGTATCAACAACAAATTTTAAACGTCTGGGAATAGATCTCATTGCTTTTTCTTTCTTTTTTATGCAATTTCTTAGTAAGTGTTCAGCCGCACTTCGAGTCTTACTGTTTCTAGGTCGCTTTTAGTTTCAATGGTGTATTTTCGTAATCTAGCCACCAGATATCTCCAAATATGTTCCATTAAGTTTAAATCTGGCGATTGAGGAGATATTTCTCAGTTTAAGGACACTTTTTGCAGCACCAAACGCAAACGTGTAATTCTTATAAAAAACAAAGTTGTTTCCAATTGCCAAATTTTGGGCTAATAATTTAAAATTGTTTTTTGAAATATTTAAATGAACAGCATGATTCATTATTTCATCAAAAAATTCCAAATTTCCAAGTCCTGGTGCTGTTATGCACCCTCACACAAGAACACGTTCACCGTCCTAATTAACTGATCCAGCTAAGTTCTTTAAGATTAAGTTCCTCATTTTTTTTCTGTTAACAATTATACAAAAAGTTAACCAAAAATGTTGAATTTATTTTCATCTGTAAGTAAGACATTATTCCAAAACGTTTTAAGCTTATTTATCATTGGTTTTGCGACGAAAAGCGTAAGCTTTCTGCTTTTCGCACGAACAAGTAAATTTCTGCTTAAAGAGGTCCCATGTTAATCCATCTAATCAGAGAACTTGGCGAACAATTTTAGGTGAAAATTAAACGTAAAATGTTTCATTCAATTCTGTAGAAACTTTTTCAACGCTCAAATGTGTATTTTTCATAATTGTTTTAACTGTAAACCTCCGATCACGCTTTGTTAACTTTGCCAGTTGACCTTTTCTTACCTTGTTTTCGATCCGATTCTTGTCTTTAAAGCATTTTATCAAGCACTTCACTATAGAATGGTATAAATTAACTAATTTAGAGACACTTCAAACCAATTTATGGCTACAGTGAGGGGAAAAATTCAAATTTCGAATCGTGTTTGTTGTTTTCTACGCATACCTGCTATTTAAAAATAATAAGCAGAATATTAGGGAATAAATAAACAAAAAACTAAAGGCAAATGACTTTGCAGTGTCATTACAGCGAAAAAATAATTAAAAAAAAAACTACATATGATAATTTGATTCATGAATTAATTCAAAAATATTTCAATGTACAATGACTTTTATGGCGTATTTCTTCTCTGTCTCATCGTTTTGTGATAAATTTCAAAAGCAAAATCTGGCAATATTTTGAAAAAAACTACTGGATTTAATTCAGAATGGCATAGGAATGGTGTGAAAAAAAATGGATTTCTTATTCGAATTCAGTTTTGCGTTATTTTGGTTTTACTACAAAATTTCAAGGTGTACGAACACTTTTGGGAGCCACTGTATATTTCAAATATTGTAGTTGCGAAACTTTAAAGCAGTAACATTTAAAAACTTCCCATCTTTGTTCTGTGAGTTTATAAAAAATTTTATTATATAAAGCCACAGAACAAAGAGTTACACAAAATATTGTATTGTATAAAGTATAACCTAGAGAAAGAAACGGAAGAAGAAAATCATCAATATTTAGATAGAAAATGAACACTTTACCATTCGTGTAAAAAAAAAATGCAAAAGGAAACAATTTTCAATTTTTATTAAACTGAAATATAAACTTGTTTTTATCCAACTTTTAAATTAAGTCTCAAAGCTCTAGAACTACGCCATTCCTCGAAGAATATCGTTTTCGTTACTATAGCTGCTGTAGAATTTTTTACGTGAGTTTAAATTTGTAATTCTAAAAATAAGGTGGCTGTACTTGTCAATTAAAACGAAATAGAGAAAGCAGGTTACGGGAAACAAATGTTCATAAAATCAACGTTTTAATTTGTAAATATAATGTTAATGTACTTAGAGTAGTTAAAAAACAAAGTTAAGCCTAACGAGGAAACTTGCCCTAAAAATTGGAAGAAAACTATAATGTCTTCGCTTTTGTCATTTTACAAAAAATTTCAGAATAAACTGTTATAAATACTGAGAAATTCACCACATATAGAAAATAATATGCCTGATAAACAAGTATAATGTTACTTACTTTAGAGGAAAAGAATGGGTAGTAGTAGTAGTAGATAAGTAGGATTTCAGCAACTTCAAACCAGCAGTCTCGTAGCTTCCAAATAGTGAGTTTAGATTTGTTTGTAATTTACAATTTTCTGTGCACTTTTTTACGAACGTTTTTCCTAAAATTAAGAGTAAAAAATTGACTTAATTACTTCTCCAGCAGGGTGCAGCACTGGGCCTTCTAGCTTTTTTTTTTTTTCTTCCATCGAATAAAAATTTGAAGTGGCACAAAGTTACCCTAAATTGCTCTAATAAACTCGATTTTTTTTTATGAGCAATCACGATTGCTTATTGTCTTTACTTGACCATCCTTGATGTTGTGGTTCCTTTTTCAGCTGGGACCAGAAGCCTCTGCAGCACCACCGCCCACCGTCCTTTGCAGGCGGCGCGGCTGCTCCGGTCCTGAGCTATTCGCTTCTCCTGGTCGGAGGCGTCCATGTCCTACACACACGCACGCTCACACACATACACTCACACGCCTACGTGCATACACACAGGTCTACGCACACACACAAGCCTACACATTTACACACACAACTATGCTCACGTAACCGCCCAGGAGGAGAGGCAGTCTTGGGGGGGACAGGAGCCGTTTCTAGAAACCAAACTACAATGAGTAGGATCCTGTATCAGTTCGTGATTGCGAAAAACATAATTTGAATTCAAAATTTCAGAATTTGGCATATCTTGTTACCGAGTCTCGTCATTGTGGCTTGATTTCTTCTGGATGCGTACATATTTTTTTTTTTTTTTGGTGGCAGGGAGTATTTCATACTAAAAATTTGTACTTGACTAAGTAAATCCTATTTACCCCTTTTTTAGATATGCATGACTCAAATTTAAATAAAAGGTTGGTAGCCCACTTACCCCTTCCTATGGGCAACAGTCGGAGTGGTGATTTCAAAAATTTTACGATACAATATTGATAAAATTTTAGGTCAACAAAAATAAAGTTTTTTTTTTTTCTTAAATGTAATTTATAAGCTTGATTTTCGTAGTGGATGATAAAACGTTTCAAATTCAATCTTGAAAACTACAATAAAATACATTCAATTTTTTATTCTTCAACACAGCGACGCATTATGAAGTAGAAGTATATATCACATATGAGAAGGATAAATGTATGTCCCATTGCTTATTTACTTGCCTTGTTGTTGTTTATTAAAGTGAATTACTAAGATTTTATCTCGGAGTGAATGCGATACATCAGCTTTGGATCACTTCATCATAATAAATTCGTTTTCAGTAAAACACGAAGAACAAGGAATTAAAAATACAGCTTGATTTTTCAAGCTACTTGTCAACTTCTTATGTCTCGCCGCATCAGCATGAAACAATCCTAATCCTTGATTATCCTTGTATGAATCCTTGATTATCACTATTCGAAAGATAATGTACAAGCAGAACAAAATGCTTTAAATTCATCCTTTTCTACACGGCACCATGTGCTGATCCTGCATCCATCCCATTCTGTCGGTTTTTTCCAACCACAAGGAAGAGAATTTCGTTTGCCGTAGCATTTTAATAACACAAATTACTATTTACATTTTTAAAGCAAAAAGTTAGTGACTAAATTTAAAAATTATATTGTTACAAATTCTGTAAATAGTAATTATTGTAGTAACGTAACCTGTAAATAGTTTCCCGTAATGAATATACAACCCCTTTTCATTCCGCTAAAGTATACAACCCCCTATTTCCTTTTCTTTTCATTGATAAAATTTGATAACGGTCTACGCATTTCGGGAAGCAGAAAGAATGTTGTGGAAACTTCTTCGATGTTTATAAAGGCGTCCTGCGTGATAAAAAGTGGAGTTTCGATTGAGATTTCGAACTGAGAGTGTGTATTAGCTCTGTTTATAGCGAGGCATTTCGCTGTGTTGTTTTCGTATTTGGAAGTAAATACGAGTGTAACCGTTGAGTTTACGTTGTTGAGTGATATTTGCTTAATTGCTGGTGATTATTTTAGCAGTTGTTAACAATTTCTCCTGTACATAGTGTAAATAAAGCTCCTGTGTTTTTATCAAGAACTGTGTCTTCATTTCAAGAAAGTGGAAGTCGCACCGAATCCGTTACAATTTGGCGCCCAACGTGGGACTTCTTCTGGACTTTCTTGCAGTAAGTGTGACTTTGGACATTTTTTTTATAAAGACTTTTTAAATTTGGACTTTGTTTTTATGGTGATTACTCGCGCAATGGATGAACAATTAAAACAACTTCTTGACGCAATCACCTCTGTGAAAAGTGATTTGACTGCAAGTTTTACTGCAAATCAAGAACAATTAAAAAATGAATTAGCGACTAACCAAGAACTGTTAAATAGTGATTTAACTGCTAAAATTACTACAAGTCACGATGAAATGAAAAGTGACCTAACGTCGATGAAAACCATGATGGAGAATCAACTAACCGCCATGGGAGATAAAGTCGATGCTCTGGAAGAAAAATTTGATACTGTGGAAGAGCGCATCGGCAATATGGAAAATAAGTTGGAAGAAGAAGACAAGAAATTGACTTCATTTAAGGAAGAAATAATTAAGGACGTGGAAAGGAGATTGGCGACCGCGGAAAGCAGCTCTGTACAGTTTGGCGCTCCCACATCTGTTGCTCGACCGTCCATTAAACTGGCCACATTTGATGGGAAAAGTTCGTGGCAGGTGTACAAGACCCAATTCATGATAGTGGCGGAAGCGAACGGATGGGACTCTGCTACCAAGGCCTGTCATCTTGCAGCATCCCTGAGAGGTGACGCAGCGGACATTCTCCAGACCCTTCCGGACAGCCAGCGCCTGGATTTCGCCGCCCTCACATCTGCGTTGGAGCTTCGCTTCGGTGAGAAGTGCCAGAAAGATTTCAGCCGACTCCAGTTGAAGTCCCGTTTCCAGAAAACCAGGGAAACCCTGCAAGAGCTAGCGGCGGATGTCGAGAGACTGTCGCATCTTGCTTTTTGCGACTGTCCTGCGGATGTTCGAGACAACCTGGCACTCAACTACTTCATCGACGGAGTTCGGAATCCTGAGATCCAGAAGGTCCTCCGGATGGCGAATGTAAACGACTTGAAATCCGCTTTGATATCTGCGATGAGATACGAGGCCGCCCAAGAAGCAACCCGTGTGGATCGCCATCTAATCCAGACTCAGGAAGCTGATGAGTCTGATTCCAGGTCGTCCCATCTCGCTGAACTTGAGAGACAACTCAGTGACTTGGCAAGACATCTGAACAGCATTACAGCCCAAAAGAAACATGAGCAGAAGTGCTGGAAATGCGGTAGTGAAGGGCACCTGCGAAGGAGTTGTCCTGCTCGCCAAGCTACGCGAGGGAAAGAAATCACCTTCACCAGAGCTCTGCAGATTTCCTCCACTAGTAGTGGCAGTGATGGACTTTTCATTTACGCCCATGTAAATGGGAATCCTTGCAAACTGATTGTCGACACTGGAGCCAATGTGACAATCGTTAGGACAGACGTGGCTCGTGAATTTGGATTGAAACTGTTTTGGACATCGCCAGGCGTAAGTCTCCAGACTGTGACAGGCGACAAAATTGAGATTGAGGGTGAAGTGGACTTGGAAATAGTGTTTGGGAATGCCACCTACCATCATACGGCATTCGTTGCGGATATCACGGACCCCTTCATTCTCGGATTGGACTTTTTAAAGAAATACGACTTCACCCTTGACTTCAAGACTAATGAACTGCACTCGATAAGAGAAGACATAGCCGTTTTCCCTGCAGAAAGTGATGTAAAATCCGCTCATCAAATAGTAGCCCAAACAGATTTGTCGATTCCCTCAAGGTCAGAATCATTAATACCTAGCTCCCTTGAAGAAAGCAATAGTTTTCGATTTGGACTCATTGAATACCCTAACCTAAGCAATAACCTAAAAGGAGTGCTGGTAGCATCTACGCTTGTGGATCTTTCTAAGGATGTAATTCCTGTAAGAGTCGCCAACGTGAGTGAAAGGCCAAGGAATATTCGGAAAGGTGAAGTGTTAGCAACTTGTACTCCAGTAAACTGCATCATTATAAGAATCAATTCCCTCGAAACTGTGTCTTCTGAGTCCTTGACATCGAAGTTAATTGGGAGTGCGCCATTATCGAAAGATCAAAGAACTGCTGCGGAACAATTGGTGGACGACTTCAAGCATCTGTTTTCCTCTACATCGGAGGATGTTGGCCGTACGAATTTAACGCAGCATTGGATTTACACTGGAGAACATCCCCCTATTAAACAGCATCCAAGACGACTACCGTTCGCTAAGAAGGAAGGTTGAAACCCTCCTGAAAGAGATGAAGGGGAATGATGTAATCGAACCCTCATCCAGTCCTTGGGCCTCTCCCATCGTCTTGGTCCGAAAGAAAGATGGCTCCACCAGATTTTGTGTCGATTACCGACGGCTGAATGAAATCACCAAGAAAGACAGTTACCCTCTTCCACGGATAGACGACACCTTGGACACTCTTTCCGGACACAAGTGGTTTTCGACCCTGGACTTGAAGAGCGGCTACTGGCAGGTTGAGATACACCCTGATGACCGAGAGAAGACAGCGTTTACAACTGGACAAGGCTTATGGCAGTTTAAAGTGGTGCCCTTCGGCCTCTGCAATGCACCAGCTACGTTCGAGCGTCTTATGGAGACAGTGTTAAGAGGACTTTCCTACGAATCCTGTTTTGTCTACTTAGACGATATCATCATTGTGGGACGCAGTTTCGAAGAACATCTGGCAAATCTTAGGAAGGTGCTGCAAAAGCTTAAGGAAGCCAATCTGAAGTTAAGCCCGTCCAAATGTAATTTGTTCCGCCGGGAAGTGAACTATCTTGGTCACATCATCTCTTCTGAGGGTGTACAAACCGATCCAGAAAAGGTATCCGCGGTCAAGAGTTCGAGTCGTCCCGAAAACATCCATGAGCTGCGAAGTTTCCTGGGGCTCTGCACGTACTACAGGAAGTTTGTGAAGGGTTTTTCCAGCATTGCACGACCTTTGCATAAGCTAACGGAGAGCAAGCAAAAGTTTGAATGGTCCAAAGAATGCGAAGATGCATTTCTACGACTGAAGGAGACTTTAACATCAACGCCTATCCTCGCCTATCCTCAGCCTGAAAAATCCTTCATCCTGGACACTGATGCGAGCAACGAGGGCATCGGAGCTGTTTTATCCCAAGAAATTGACGGAAATGAACATGTCATCGCTTACTGGAGCAAATGCTTATCAAAGTCGGAGAGAAATTACTGCGTCACCAGAAAGGAGTTACTGGCCATAGTGAAAGCTATAGAACACTTCCATCATTACCTCTACGGCCGAAAATTTCTGCTTCGGACAGATCATGCCTCATTAACTTGGCTTTTGAACTTCAAAAATCCGGAAGGCCAGATAGCCAGATGGATACAGCGGCTCCAGGAATATGACATGGAGATCAAGCATCGAAAAGGGTTATCTCACGGTAATGCTGACGCTTTTTCAAGAAGACCCTGTCCTGAGAACTGCCACTATTGTTCCCGAATCGAGAAACAGTATGGAACGACTAGCCCTACCGCCTATCAGGTGACAGTGACTCCAATATCATCAGAACCTGATCCATGGAGTGACGACCAAGTTCGAAAAGATCAACTTGAAGACCCCGACATAAAACCAATTTTGGAGTTCATGGAAAGTGACAGTCGGCGAACTAGCTGGCAGGACGTTTCCATCTTCAGTCCTGCAACAAAAAGATACTGGGCTTTATGGAACTCGCTCCATTTACGGAACGGCGTGCTACACCGAAAATGGGAATCTGACGACGGCAAAACATCTAGGTGGCAGTTACTACTTCCCCGATCAAGGATTTCAGATGTTCTGAAAGAAATACATAGTAGTGCGGCTGGAGGACATTTTGGTGTCTTGAAAACCCTCAATAAAGTTCGGGAGCGCTTCTTCTGGAGCAAGGCGAAGGATGACGTGGAGAAGTGGTGCCATTCTTGTGACGCCTGTGCTGCTCGTAAAGGACCGAAGAAGAGAAGCAAAGGGAAGCTACATCTGTACAACGTTGGAGCTCCTTTCGAACGAATTGGAATCGACATCCTGGGTCCTCTACCAAGAACTGCTGATGGGAACAAATACATTCTTGTTTCCATCGACTACTTCACCAAATGGCCGGAAGCATCCCATTCCAGATCAAGAAGCTACCACCGTAGCAGAGACTCTAGTCCAACATTGGATCTCGAGATATGGAACACCTTTGCAGATTCATTCCGATCAAGGGAGGAATTTCATCTCTGCTGTGTTTAAGGGCCTATGTCAAATTTTCGGAATTGAGAAAACTAGGACAACACCACTACACCCACAATTGGACGGCATGGTGGAGAGATTTAACCGCACAATCCTAAATAATCTCTCGCTTATGGTATCCAGAAATCAACAGGATTGGGACAAGAAGCCACCTTTGTTCCTGCTGGCCTACCGCAGTGCTGTCCACGAGACTACCGGATATGCCCCATCTCAGATGCTCTTCGGACGAGAGCTTCGGCTACCTTGTGATCTCGTCTTCGGTCGTCCTCCGGATGCGCCTGCATCGCCTGAGGAGTACATCCAGGATCTCCAGGTCCGGTTGGAAGACGTTCATAACTTCGCACGAGAGCGAATCAACATCGCGGCGGAGAAGATGAAGACCCGATACGACACAAGGTCTACTGGACATGAATTGAACGAAGGCGACAAGGTTTGGTTATGGAATCCCATCCGACGGAAAGGTCTGTCACCCAAATTGCAGTCGCATTGGGATGAACCCTACAAAGTCCTTAACCGACTAAATGACGTCGTAGTGAGGATCCAAAAATCACCTAATGCAAAACCTAGGGTTGTACATTATGATCGGTTAGCCCCATACTATGGCCATAGTTTATGAGTATTACGTAAACAACAATGGTTGATAACATAAAAGTTGTAGATAATTTTTGCTTTTAATGTTTAGTAATATTTCTTGTTATTATTGTGTTTCCTTTGCACTATTGGTTATTATTTAATGTGTGTAATTGTGAACTTGTGATAGAAGTTTGGAACCCTTTCTGGAGATTGTACTGCCCGGGACGTGCAGTCCTTAGGAAGGGGGCAATGTTACAAATTCTGTAAATAGTAATGATTGTAGTAACGTAACCTGTAAATAGTTTCCCGTAATGAATATACAACCCCTTTTCATTCCGCTAAAGTATACGACCCCCTATTTCCTTTTCTTTTCATTGATAAAATTTGATAACGGTCGACGCATTTCGGGAAGCAGAAAGAATGTTGTGGAAACTTCTTCGATGTTCATAAAGGCGTCCTGCGTAATAAAAAGTGGAGTTTCGATTGAGATTTCGAACTGAGAGTGTGTATTAGCTCTGTTTATAGCGAGGCATTTCGCTGTGTTGTTTTCGTATTTGGAAGTAAATACGAGTGTAACCGTTGAGTTTACGGTGTTGAGTGATATTTGCTTAATTGCTGGTGATTATTTTAGCAGTTGTTAACAATTTCTCCTATACATAGTGTAAATAAAGCTCCTGTGTTTTTATCAAGAACTGTGTCTTCATTTCAAGAAAGTGGAAGTCGCACCGAATCCGTTACAATATATATGAGGCAGTGAGAAACAAAGGGATGCAAGTGGCAAAATTAAAGATTTGGAGATAATCAGTACAAATGTAGTTGAACCTTTCCTATGTCTTGGGGCAAGAGATAGTACAGTAAAACCTGTGAAGTTGACCACCCTTGTAAGTTGACCACCTGTCCAAGTTGACTGCTTTTTTCAGGCAAAGAATTCACCCTTATAATATAAATCAACCTTTGTAAGATGACTACCTGTTTGTTGGGCCTTTAAAGAAGTGCACCGCAAGTGGTCAACTTACACAGGTTTCACTACTAGAGGGTTCGTACACTTGGGGTAAAAAAAATCCCTTACTTTTCCAGTTTTTCCAGGTTGTTTTGTAGCAATTCCAGGTTACTCGCTTCATTCAAAATCAATTTTACAAAGCAATATTTTAAAATTAATTACAATTCCTTAAAGTAGCAACGCGGAAGAACTGAAACTTTTCCCCTTATATTTAAAAAAAAAAAAATCTTAGATTTGAAAACATTGAAAAAATATATATATATTAGGATTTTTTTTTCCTTTCTTTTTTTTTTCTCAAAATTTTAAGTTTTTTTTTAAACACTTGGTTTAAAATTGTTTTAATTGGTTCACTACTTGTTGAAAACAAAGTACTTTCAACTTATTTTAGCTTTTCTCTGAAGTCAAGTGTCATGCGTAATATTAGCGTTTTGCTGTAGTCATGCAACAATCTTTTAGCATCTGCTTTTGGTTTACAATTCTTCTTTTTATTTTCTTATTATATATATATATAACGCAAAAAATATTGAGCAAAATACAAAGCTATTTTTCATTACAAATATGATTACCCTGTTGCGTTGATCGGCATACCATATAATGCAAAATAACAAAAGTCAACATCGGCCGATCATAGGCCCCAATGCCAATTATCATCTTTTTTTTTTCGCATATTAAGGGATGCTTACAATAAAATTTAAAAAAATTTCTTCCCTAGGAAATTAATTTTTAAAAATTCAGAATTTGTTGCACATTTTATGTTACTTTCAATAGTTTACATTGAGATAAATATCAAATTCTGTTTTTGGAAGTTAACGTCTATTTCCATCGTGCAAACGACCAAATATAGCGACTAAACTCCCGTCAACGTATGACGGGTGAAAATTCCTTCTAATGCATTCGAACGAAGCTATTGCCTGTTTGGTGATAGTTTGATATGTGAAATTTTAACCCTAAACTCCAATAGGTGGCGTTAGTTGTTGATCACTTTTTCATTTCTTCAATCTCCTTAAACTACTCTTACCAGTGAAACTGTTAAGTTACCGGATCCAGTTCAGCCTTGTAAAGATAGAGCATTTGCCAGAATGTCAAACATTGCCAAAAATTATAAATAACTTACTGAATTTTTGGTGTTTCAACATAGACTAATAATAAGAGTAGACCGAGCTATGGTAACCCTTTTGCTGCTCATAAACCAAACCATGTGACTGGTGGATATCCTAGCAACAGCGGGCGTTAATCGTAGCAGACGATCAGCGCTCGCGAGAAATAAAATAAATAGAATTGATGGAACACGGAAGAATGATCTTTTATGGAGTCCGATTTGTAAATTTGTTATTCTAAGTTGTAAATATTTTGTTAATATAGTGAGTTTTTCGTTTAGATAGTATTGTGCATTTTCTATAGTCAATTTCAATAACTCTCTAAGCAATAAAATATGCAAGCGATCAAGAAGAATCAGCAAACGGTAAGATTTTTACCTACACTTTCAATTTAAGATACCGATTAGTACATTTTTGCGTTAACGCAAAACGTTTACGCCATTTCGTTCACGCCAACGCTGACAGCTCCAAATGAAATAAAAGTTACCGAAAACTGATCAAAAACTATTACCAATGTCAAAATAATGCATAACTAAAAGAAAAACAGTTCAATCTCTGCACATGGAAGTTTTTTTTAATGAAAACACATTGTCTTAAAATACATGTCGAGTGCCAAACTATAGATAATGCTGCCATCTAGCAACCATGCAGCCAAAGTCTTCGCCAAGCCCTTCCACTAGTCACATGATACATCTATGAACCAATTTTCTTCATCAGCAAGAATGAGAAAGCTCGGTCTACTCTTATTATTAGTCTATGTGTTTCAACAATGAAATAATGCTGTCACGCATGCTATGGCATGAGTACGAGTTTCATTGTTGATGATGTCAGCATTACTTGATCAGTGAATTGGCTATTATATATATGAGGATATGAAATGGCTTAATTGACAGCAATTTACCACTAGTCCCGCGGACTACTGATTTCTATTCCATGGTGGTCCAAAACTTTTCAGTGGTTTCAGATCTGCAGCGCATTATTAAGGACGTTGAAAACTGGTCACATTTTATGTTTTTTTTTTCTTTGATGGAGAGTAGAGAGTCGGTATTACTTGACCCCCCCCCCCTACACACACACACTGAGCCTGAAATGGAATACAATTCTTATGCGAATAATGTTGGGAGCAACTATGAAGATACAAGGAAACATTTCAAATTTTAAAAATCAAATCTTTTTTTAAAAGTAGAATAAGTAGAAGTTTTTTTAAAGTTTTCGGAAAGCTGGATTTGCTAACTTAATAACACCGCTTTTTTCACTGACCTTCCGACCAGAAAATAAAATCGTTCTTTTTTACAATTTCAGGAAGGCAGGAAAGGAAAATAAAATGCTCCCCTTTTACTATAAAAGATGCAAAAAACGTTTCCGTCTTCCGTTAAACGTCTTGTTCAACATGCCTTTATAGTTAATGATTTCATTAGCAATGAGTAGGATTTTTAGGGTTTGTATGTAGCTATTGGTACTATCAAACAGTGTATCATTAGAATGGAATGGGCGAAGGTGCTTGTATGCTTAAAAAAACTGCTTTTTAAAGCTTTTTTTTTTTTAGCACCTATAAGCTGAAACTTACAATCTTCAAATTCTTCAACAGGAATTTTTGCTTTTGATGTTTTTATGTATAATATTTTTATACTATTTTCATTCAGATTTGAAAATAAAAATTTCACAAATAGATGCAATTCAACGAAGTAGTAATGATACTAATTTTAAATATGTCATTAGAAATAATTTTAAATCTGGTTACGTTTAAGCATTTAATAAATTTTAAAACATTGATATAGGTTTAATAAATTACAAAACCACACAACTGTAAAGGGGTTTTGCAAGATGAACATCTAAATACCCTATCCAACCATGGATAAAAAAGTAGAGTATTTATTTTCACTTTCCCCACTTATATTCACACTTTTTTCAAACAAAGAACCAACTGTATTATTGATACGATCACAAGAATGAAGTTAAGTAAAAGTTCCACTTTAAACAAGTAACATATCTTTAAATTAAAACACTGTTCAACTTTTTTTCATTACTAATGTACTAAAAGTATAGTCAGACATTTACTTTTTATTTCTAAACAGTGGTAGTAATTTCTATTCATTGTTTCAAAAAAATGAGAATGTCATTATAATCTATCTTTCTTAGTACCCAAAAATATTTTTTTAATTTCCATACATTATTTTTATGTGTTAAATCAGGGCTCCCCAACTTTTTTGTACTCGACAGCACAGTATACAATATCGGTCGGACAGGGGGCCTATTTTTCTTCAAGGTGAAGTTAAAACTGGCAGTATAACTTACCATATCAAGTTTTTTGTTAATATTTTTGTGGAAAATGAGTAATTACTAAATACACAAAATATACAATATACAAAAATTCTTCACAATAAATATATATATAATTCTCGAAGTAAAGCAGATTTTTGTCATGGCATTTGGTTGACCATTGCATCGTAATTAAGAAGGATGGTGACATTTTTGCTTGTAAGCAGTTGTCAAAGTGTGCATCAATGAGTCATGACCCATAGTCTAATTTTATTATATTTGTTGTTGATAACAATTATTCACACCAGTATATGGAGCGAAAACACAATCTTATTTGGGCGTCATTATTTTCAAAGAAGAAAATTTATACTTCTTTCAAAACTTTCATTCCAGAACTTATCTCTCAGAAATAGAGATTGGCTGCATTTCGATTTGTGCTTTTATCAATGTCGGACGTCATTTTTACTTTTGAGTAGCTAATAATTAAAAAGATCTTTTATACAGCAATTTTTTTTTTAGAGCTAGGGGTCTCTGATCTTTGCTCGCTGGTCCTCACCAATCGCCAAGGATGCTTTGCAATCTTGATTTACAATTATTTAAGTGATGTATTAGAACAATCTTATTAAAAAATACATTACGAATTCCATTTCAAACAAAATGAAAATCTGCTTCTCCCTCTCGTTGAAAATAGAATATAAGTAAAGAGAGCTCATAGTTAGAACACAATTCCTCTCCCACCCGAAGACAAAAAGAATGTGATAGAATGTTCATTTCAAACATCCCTTTTAAATTTGTGGTCTCTAATAATATATTTTATTCTTTAACTCTGGGTTTGAACTGAGTTGATAGGAGTTTCGCTAAAATACTCACCCTTAAACTTGAAATTCTTATTGATTGAGAAAATTGGAAGCTTTTTTTTGTGCAGAAAAAAAATCTTTCGAAGGACACAGAATGTTAAGGGGTGTGGAAAATCTTCCATCCCTTTAATTTGATAATTCGAATCCCTTGATTATCCCAATAGGGTTGTTTCCTTCAGTCAAAAGTACTACTTTTAGTCATTGAAATGGATAGAATGAGCAAAAAAAATAGTATGGACCCAGAAAATACTTTCATTTTCTCAACAGGTTTTTTTTTTTAAATTAATTTTTTAAAATGTCTGATTTTTCAAACAAGGCATGCTCTTTGGCGCATCTTTCTTCTGTGTTTACACATTGTGATAATCAAGCAGCGAATTAAAATTGCGCTCTACGCTTGCTATCAACCATATAGTTTCCAATACACATGAGTAAAGATGCGAATTAAATATTTTGTTCTGTGAATGGCTTTTCATCATTTGTGATGTCACACGACAGAAGTGTAAACAATAAAATCGCACCTATTTAAGTAATTTTTTAAAAATATTAAACTTAAATAAATTATTTAAAAAAAGATCAGATCCTATGTTTTTAAGCATGCTCTTCCAGGAATTTTTTTTTTTTTTTTTTTTTTTTAAATTTTGGAAACGACCCCATTGCCTGAACAAAAGTATTAAATGATACAATTGAGATCAAAGTAAACCATCACAAAATACAATTTATTAGCATGAGATTTCAAAACTTTGATCATTACACTTCAAATCAAACACAAAAATTTTCAAATGTTTTAAATTTTGCTTACATGTTTCAGAACTACAAATTTATTTAAGCACAAAATTTTCATGTCACATTTAACAGAGAGATTCAATATATAAAATAAAATACACATTACAAACTGCACCAATGATAAAACTCTAAATTCTAATGCAGACAAATAAATACAGCAAAATATAAAATATTGATGCAGGTAATATAAAGTTAAGGCACAATAGCTGATGAAAATTTGTCATGATTAAACTCTGCTTGTATATGACAACTCCAAAAGAAGTCATGAAGGATTTCTTTGCAAGTTGAAATAATAATTATGACTTCAAACAATCTTGTAAACATCATTCCTAAAACATATGTGAGCAACTGTACTCAAAGTAAGAATTGCGTCAGTAAAAAAACGTTTTAGTTTCTGTTGGTTTACAGTCAAACTTTCCATGTTTAAAGCAAATGAAACAGAAATCTGATATAAGAAAAAACCCATTTTTTAGCTTTTGAATGTTATTTTACGCGTAACCATTAAGCAAGTCACTAACCAAAAATTTTTTTTAACAGTAGTACTATAATCTTGGAATTAATTCTTTGTAGCATGGTATTTATAGAAGAGCGAAAAAAAAAATCGTTTGAAATCTTATTTATGATGAGAACTACTCTTTCTGTTTCAATAAGTTTTAACTTTTGATGTGACAGTTCAATTTGTTGGCTATTCAAACAAAACAGTCAGTGGCTAAATTATTCTGTAAACTTTTGGCATACAAAACTTGGCCGTGCTGCTACCTAGTTTTTCGTAACCTGATATGAACCGGGAGAATTTAAAAAGCACCAATGCGTCTTGCTGCAGATTAACTGCATATCGAAAAATTTCTTTTACTGGACTTTTTAAGTCGTGTCAGTACACAGTGTAAGTTAGCTTAACATGGGGTTTTCTTTTCATAGGTTTTGTAATGGCTGTAGTGAAAAACTTGTTAAAATGTCATGGAGATAAGAATGTCCAATAAAATACATATACAATATTTTTATATCTTTCAATAGTCACTGATTCAGGGTTGGCAAGGTTTTGGACACTACAGTAAAAACCACGATAAATACAATGGTTTTTACCATCCTGTCCAAAAGTGTCCAAAACTACATTTTTAGAGAAACTATTTTGTGAGAAAATATCAAAAACAGAACAAAATACAAAGTTATGTTTTACATTGAATATTTATTCAATGTGAACATTCCAGTATAAATATATGTGTAACTTATTTAAACAGCTGATTCCAATCTAGCTACATAGAAGTTGAATTCTTCATTAAAATTTTCAATTTGCATACATATATAGGGGAAGGTTGCCCTCAATGAACCACATAACACTTTTGACTTTTTTTAGGAAGTAGTTCAGACTCAAACTTTATATTGACGACAGGAATAATTACTCAGCTTATTTCTCCCTTAAGAAAAATATTCGCTTTTATGTTAACTGTATTCAATAAAGAATAAAAATTGAAAAGAAATATTTTAGAATGTGGTCCATTCATGGGAACCAGTTGCTATGGATGGACCACATTTTCAAATAAGAAAATCAAACCGGAAAATATAAATAATTATTACAGGAGATGAACAAACACTACAAATAATAATAAGTTATTCAAAAAGAGAAAATTATTTTTCTTTTTTTAAATTATTTTTTATCATAGGAGAAACATAAAAACCCCTCTGGACTCACACAACACAGCTCTTTTCACCACACTTTGCTCACCACTTCATATTTTCTAACATGTGACTTTCTCTTCTGAGCTAAAACTTCATGAGGGAAACAATTTCATTTGAACAAATCATCCAAGTTCAAAAATCTTGATTTACAAAGATTTATATTGACAACAAGGTTTTTGCTATAGCACGTTGCATGCCCATCGTTATCCACTGGCTTTATTTCACTTACTTTGGTATTTTTCGTGAACAACAAACGTACTTGAAACTGTATTAAAATTTACTTTCACAAATACTGAATTGACTACACAAGTTTTCAAGTTGAAAATATAATAGCTGAGGGGAGTTTCCAAAACTTATTTTTAAAATATTTTTTCATCATTATCACTTACTTTAAAAAATTGATCAATTATTAACAGGGGTGATTGTGAGTTCATCAAAAAATACATGAAAGTTTCAAAGCGAGAACAGGAGGGGGGCGGGGGGTAATCTTTGGCCCCTATTACTTAAGTGCACCTATGCCATAGTATTAAATAGTTCAATAGTCAGAGTCAAAATAGTGTGTATACATTTGATTAAAATTTTAATGGGTTACAAAGTTACTTTTGAGCTGGGGTTATGCAAAATTATCTTGACATTTGTCCATCTTAAGGGATAGGTGTCCATTTTAAGGCTCTTGCAGGTATATTTGATGAGTATTATACAATTTTTAAAATACTGCGGAGGTAGGGAGATAAAAGCATAACAAAAAAAAACATAATTCCGGTATTTTCAGACATAAAAATACCGGAAATACGTCCGAAAATACGGGAAATTTGGTAAAATACCGGAACACAATCACCCCTGTATTAAAGATATTTGAGCTGAAACCTGAATAATATTCATAAGATTCCATGAATAAACCAATTTTTTAGCTGGTTCATCATAGAAACACCTAGCAGTTCAATGATAGCAACTGCGTCATTTTGAATGTTCTCATAGTTCTCACTGCTGTGACGATTTGAGATGAAACTTTAAATATTGGGAATTGTACTTGAAAATACATTCTTTCAAGTCAATGTTCCCATTTAGTTTTTCAGTAATATTCAAAGCATGTAAAAATAAAGTGTAAATGTCAATTATTAGTAAGTGAACGGTAAAAATTTTATTTGGACGTTTAACAATGTGATGTATTGATTCAAGCTCGTGACAATTCTGCATTGGTCAGTTTTGAGACAATGGAGGACACTAAAACTGATTTCGTGCCTAGGAAAAATCTTGTTGGGGAAAATACCTTCGAAGTCCAGTCATAGAACTGGTTCATTGATGGCAACCTTCCCCTATATACATACAGGGTGTTCCGTTTTAACATGCAAGACCTTTATTTTCGCAACTGTTAGTCCTAGATATATACTTCCAATTGCAAAAAATTTCAAAATCAGATGCAGAGTTAAGATATTGAAAGTTTGAAGTAAGTGAAAACAAAAATGAGGCGAAAAATACAAAATTTAAATTTTTATACGGGCCTTATGTCCCCTAACTTACATTTAGCGCAATAATCTCCATTGAAAAATAATTCCAACACAAAAAGTTCGAAACTAGTACGATCAATATTTACTGAGATATGAAAAGCAGCATTTTGTGACTTACACCGCTCAGGGCCGGATTTGGAAGTGTGGAGGCCCCGGGGCAAATGAAGGAGTGGAGGAGCCTAATCAGGGTTCGAAAAGATCATCATATTTTCGAAAATATCCTATACTTTGATATACAATAGAAAACCATTATAACACTGACCTATATAACACTATTCTCTATAAACTGTACAACTTTCCAGAAGTAAACAATAGGTTTTGAAGTTTAAAAAATATCTCTGTTTTGTTATGCAAACATAAAAATTGTTATTTTGAAACAGTTTTTCATTTTTCCATCTTAATCCAAAGCTTTTAAATGGAAATTAGTACCCCCCCCCCTTACAGTAAACAGAAAATACCAGATGGCTCTTGCAAATGCAGCTGTTATGCAAACCAAGAAGCTAACAGAAGTGCAGGATAATGCACTTTCTTTTGATTGTGAAACATATTTATTTGTGAATAACTAATTTTAATGTGGGTGCTTTAATACTCATTGCAGATAAAACTCATTCTGAAGTGCTAATATAGAGACATGTTCTGAAAATTAGTTTCAAAATTTGTGGAATGATCTTTATAACGCAAAAACCTTTATAACGCAAAAGCTCTGGTCCCAAGGTGTGCGTTATAATGGTCTTGTACTGTATATCCAAATATATTGATATATATATGTATATATCCGATATTTTCGACCCGTGAAAGCTAGGATCTTTTGTAAAAATTTTATTGTGCAGGCCCCTTTGTTGTGGAGGCCACGGGGCAGTAGCCCCGCCTGCCTTCCCCTAAATCCGGCCCTGACACCGCTTTCCATGATCTAAAACTAAATTACCACCTAACTGCTTTAGAAAAATGCCAATAATTTGTTTCTAAAAATTTTCAAGCTACTATAGTTTTTGTTTATTGTAGTTACAGAATGTATTGTATTAAAAATATGAATTTAAAAAAAATTACACAAGTTTTAAAACGTAAGTGCATACATTTAATCATTAATTTATTGTTCTTTAATCTATGATTAAAAAAAGAATTTTCATTAAAACATCATGCAAAACTTATATGCAAAAATAATTTAAAAATTTAAACTTTTTTTTTGCTACACCTAAATATTGCACATTTAAATGACATTCCTTTAAGTTACGAATGGAACTGAAATCAGTTGTCTTGGTAGTGTTGTGAATTCCCTTTTATAACTCTATTGTCCGTTTTTTATGAGAAGGCACTTTGCCAGGCCTCCTCGAATGCAGAGTTCCATTTTACATGGGGGTGATGGGTAAGCAATCCTCCCACTTCTAAAGGAGACAAAACCAGACATCCTTAACTTGGGGGTGCATTTTAATGTGCAAAAAAGTCTTAGTGTCCTTTACATCACTTGCTTCACTTGTTTGTTGTCATTTTAATTATTCTTACATTTTTCAAACTGCTGCTTTTACTTTCTGCCGAAAACAGCGAAATAGAATCATCGAATATCACGTGACGAGGAAGGAATCAAGTGCCTTCTCCTGAAAAACGGACAATACCAATTGTTGCATGAGGAAGTTTTTATGTAATAGAGTTGTTGGCATTTTTTTTAAGTAAAATGTTTTTTGAATGAGCATTTCAGCGAAAAATATTTACAAATACTCATTTATTAAAGCTTAATTATATTTATAATTCTGCATTACAAATTTTGCAGTAAAGACAAATTGATTAGGTTACACTCCTTTAGTGTTAGCATACTTTCGGACAGTTTTAGACAGTAAAAATCACCTGTCCTGTCCTAAACTAGTTTTGGACAGTCCAAAATCCAACCCTGCACTGATTACATAATGTTATAAAAAAGTAGCAAATTAAAATAAATTAGGAAACATTGTCATATAGCATAAAAATTAAAAAATACTCATGCCTTTTTTGTGCACAAAACCTGCTAGTAAAACGAGCACTATATATTTTATACAAAGTTATTAAGTATATTAAAACATATACATATTATTACAAAAAAGATGAAAAATCATCAAGATAAAAATAACTTAGCAGAAGAAAAATGCTATAAAAACTTTTAATTCCACATTTATATCAAGTAATTTTTTGCAATCGAACGGAATTTTATAGGTGAATTTAACTTTATAAATGAATATTTGATACACAATACGACTTCCGTTTGGAAATTGCTGTTCTTAATTTACTACAATACTTAAAGTCTCTTTAGTTATTGCATCATGCTTAACAAAACCTTAAAAATAATAATAAAAATGCAAAGGATACATATACTGAAATCTACAAGCAAAATAAATATTGAAAAACAAACTCTAGGAGAAAAATTTTTTAATGCTTTAAAACTGCTTTATAATCCATTATTTACACAAAACTAAAATTCTGAGATTCTAAAATCAAAGACAAAGAAAGTCATTATTTAAATGTTAAGAAAAGACTTTTATACGTTGTTGGGCAAAAATTGCATAGGTACAAAAATTTTTTTAAAAATCAGATCGTAAAAATGAAAAGTTTATGTATCACAAAGAGCAGTTACATTCAAATTCGGAAGCTCTCAAATTTGCCATCAATGTGGCGTAATCTCAGATACGCATCTGTTCCAATTCCTTGCATTGTTTCTAAGGTCAAAGAACCTCCAAGATATTCAGCATAAGCTCGAGATGTAGGTAGACCAAATCCAAAACTGAAACATCAAAACGCTATGTTTTAAAATACATATGCTGTATGAAGTAATATTCCACATAAAAATACAGTACTAGGAAAAGGTTTCTTAATGGAGAGGGTTTTTTTTTTTTTTTTTTGATTATTGTCCTCCTGTTATCTTTACTCAATAGGAATTTTTAGAGTGTTGTCCCCACCATAATGAAGATTTTCAAGTCTTTCTTTTCATTATTATGAGGGCCATTCCACGCATGGAAAACGGTCATTTTGTCCTGCACGTAACCCCTCATACATTTCATTAAAAATAATACTTTGAAATATTAATGAACAAATTTTTTTTTCAGCTTAATAAATTTTACAAACTTATGTGTGATTTCTTAAGCAAAACATTTTGTCATTACCTCTTAAAATTATTACTTTTTAATGAAATATATGAAACGTTATGTGTGGGACAAAAGGTTGACTTTTTTGTGGAATGGCCCATAATAGGTATTTTGCGGGACTGTAGCCCTCATTTGAATGAAGAATTTTAAGATGTTCCCATTATTATAATGAGCATTTTCAAAAACTGTTGAGATTACTTAAAAACGACTGGCTTTAATGAGGATGTTAGGAACTGTTTTGCTTTTAACCTTTGCTAAGCCATAACTGCTATTGAATGATACAGTACTATTTCTAAGCATATCCTTGTGCTAAGGATTATATTTAGAGCTGTAGGTCAACCGGCAATGCAGAAGCAAAGGGTGCCTGAACATAAATTTGCAGAGGGGCGGGGGCTGATTTTTAATTACCAAATGAAACTCTAATTTTACTAAATGAAAAAAAGTGAGCACATATATTTGCCTACATTTAATAAAAAGCAACATCACACATCATTTTAAAAACATAAAAAATAAATAAACAAAAAAATGTTGCAATTTTGCAATACTATCTCAAAATTTGTCAAAGAGTCAGACAATCTGCCGAAGAACAAGTTTTTTAGGTAGGTTAAATGTGACCTCCCATCAGAACTACCCTGTCCAAAAAGTACATTGTTATGACTTGTTAAGCCAAATATAGTGCCCCCTCCCTGAAGATTTAAAAAAAAGGAGGGCATGATGCTTCCTGAAAAAGGTCACTTCAATACAATAAAAAGGACCCTTTTTCCAAACGAATTTTGTAGTAAAAGAGTACAAAGTTTTTTGCACAAGCTTCCCATGTCATTCTAGTGGCTAAGGGAAACAAATGAGTTCCTATGAGAATAATTACTTTTCGACAAAGAAGCGTTACCGATTATTTATTGATGAACTCAAAGAGGCAAGGAGGGCATATTGAGAGGCTCAAAATACAGTGCAACATGCATCAAAGGTTGCCTTAAAGAAGGCAGTGCGTAACACACGCCTATACCTATGATTGGGGAAATAACTAAGTGCTTCAGATGGTTCGTCACGTAGGTTACACCAAAACATCGATATCTTACTTTAATGGGAAATTTTAGGGACTCTGGGTCTTGTAGGATTCAAAGTTTGGATTTTATACAGTATGGGTCAAATAGGATTTTTCAAAGAATGTTTGTTATTGTTTAGGACTCTTGGTCTCATTGTAAAGAAAATTTTTAACGATGGCTGCTGAAAAAGTGAATGAAGATTTTGGGTACTGCTGTCCTAATTCAAATAGGAATCATCCACTAAAATTAATCCTATTTACCTCGAATTGAGTATTGTACAATCCTCATACTCAAAAATACTTGTGTAACAGAGTTAGTTGCATCATAATAATCTGAAAATCCCAATTAGTGACGCAATTACTACAGCATAGATGATTCAAGAATGGAAGCCTCCAATAATATTTACTTCGCTGGATTAAGAAAAACAGGGTTTATACACTTATGGTTTAAAAAAAATTCTCTGACTTTTCCTGGTTTTCCCTGTTGTTTTTTTTAAAAATTCAAAGTTACTCATTTCATTCCAAATTAAGTTTAAATTGGAATAGTTTCAAAATAATTAAAACTGTTTAAAGTAGCCAATGCAAAAGAACTGAAACTTTTTCCCTTAGATTAAAAAAAAAATGTTGAAAGTTGATTTCATTTGCTTACTACTTGTTGAAAACTAAGTGCTTTCAACTTATTTTAGGGTTTCTTTGATGCCACATGTCATGCATAATATTGGAGTTTTGCTGTAATTAAGCAATAATCTTTTAGCATTCGATTTGGGTTTACAATACTTCTTTTTATTTTCTTCTTAGTTAATAACACAAAACATATTGAGCAAAATACAAAGCTATTTTTTAGTATAACTATGATTAACTTGTTGCATTGATCGGCATACCATATTATACATAATAACAAAAATCAATATCCGCCGATCATAGGCTGATGCTAATATGATGATCAGTTTGTCTTTCTTTGACATTAAAGGGCGCTTACATTAAAATTATTCTTTATAGAAACTAATTAATTTTAAAAATTCATAATTTATTGCACATTTTAAATTACTTTCAACAGTTTGCATTGAGATAAACATCAAATTCTTTTTGGAAATTTCTATCAATTTCATCTAGCAAATGACCAAATATGGCAACTTAATAAAAATTTTAAGATAATAAGTTGATTTCTGTATTTGTAGCGTAAAAGTAGTTATAAATAATTAATAATCCTTTAAAAACTACAAGACAAAATAGACAGTTTTTAGCACATAAGCATCTAAAACCATTAAATTAAAAAGTGTTTTTAAGAAAAAATTTTGTATTTTTCATGAAAATAATTACAAATTATCCACCAAAAGAAAGAGGCACATTTTGTGTTGTTTCAATAATTTGCATTGCAATAAACACCTACTGCCATTTTCAAAAATTTAGACACTTAAAGATTGGTTACTTACATCTTGGGAATGACCAAATATGGCGGCTGCGCCAAAAATTAAGAAATAATTTTTGAATTTGTAGCATGAAAACAATTTAAAAATAATAAATCTTCATGAAACTACAATTCAGTTGAAAAGTTTTTAGCACATTTGCGTCCAAGGCAATGAAGATTAGATTTAAGTTTTAAGAATAAAAATTTTCATTTCTCAAGAAAATTCCATATTTAAATATTTGGAAAAAAAATGCAGCACATTTTCCGTTACTTTCATTAGTTTTCAGTTAAAGAAAACGTCCAATTCTGCTTTGTTCTTGGAAACTTAGGCTTTTAAGCATCATGTCTACTTCAAGCTTGTGAATGACCAAAGATGGCGACTACGTTTCACACGTAGCTGAAAAGAGTTTCAATCAAAAAACGACTTCTTCGATTAACCCTCCCATATTCAGGCTTGTCCTTTGAAGCAGTAAAATGCTTTTTCTCCATTGTTGAGTTTGTACATAATTCCTGTTTACCTGGGGAATTTTTTCCTTGGGAACAACTGAGTGGGCAAAAATAGCGACTGCAGAAGGGGTTTTTTTTTTACATCACTTTTTTTTATTGCCAGTCATTTTACCTTGAAATTCCAAATTTGTTTCGGGAAACATCAACAAAAACGAAGATTAGATCTCATGGTACAAAATTCTTGGGTAAAAAATTGAAAAAAAAAATTTGGGGGGGCAAAAATTGGAAAATTCTCAGACTTTTCCCTGACATTTTTAACTAAGTCATTTTCTCTGACAATTCCAGGTTTTCTTGGAGCGTACGAACCCTGAACAAGGAGACAAAGTGGGTTTTCCATATTGCAACTGAGAGTTTCACTGGTTTTCTCCTAATAATGAAACAGATTGAGATCATTGTCTCAATAACAGAGGCTCTGACCATTGTTTCAATAACAGAGGCCTTAAAAGTCTTCTAGAAAGAGGATTATGGTGCCCTTAAAATAAAAAACATCAATTACACAAACCTAACAATCTGCCGAACAAAAACTGCAGGTAAATGTGTTAAAAAATACTTTGAACACAGACTTTATTTAGTTTTTGTAGCTGTAATCTCTTTTTGTCTCAATTATTGTCTCATAAAAATGAATAAAAGTCAGAGCTGCAGAGTTGGAATCATAGAGACGGACTGATTTTGGGTTAAATGAGTTGGAGTGGGCATTGAAGGCTTCAAAATTCCAAAAGGCAGACTCAGTCACTTTTCCTCTAAGTCCTCAACTTTGCCAGTGCTGGGGAGTCCAACTGATTTTAAGCTAAAAGAATCAGTGTCAATCATTTTCCATCCGACTCCATAGCTCTGCCTTAGAAGGAAACGAATATTTACCCATGCATGGGTCCAGATGCAGGACCATCATTTGGTTCATTCATAATTTGGCCCAAGAGTCCTCCATCTAAACGATGATCAGTGCTAGATCCCGCAGTGGTAAAATGGTATTCCATAATGTGAGGGAGAAGCTGATGAGGGATTCCACATCCTCTGTCCGAGATTCTGTGAAAAAGAAACATCTTTTATGTAAAGTATAATATTTACAGTAATGCTGAAATAACACTTTTGTATTTGGCTTTGTGACCATTCCAAGAGGGTGTGTATTTATTGTTATTTTCCACCCTTGTTTTTATCTTATGGCCACTCTTAGTAACTTTTTTTGTGAAGGATCAGGAAGCGAGCGAGAAGGGGTTTGTATGGCACATGGTTTAGCATACATATTTGTTCTTTTTTTACTTAGTGTCGCATCAATGTGTTTTTACTTTTGGAAGTCCCTGGATTTCCCACCTCTGTTAAAGCGATCTTATTTGTGCTGGCATTTTTTGAGCAGTAGTTTCACCGCTGAAGAAGTGAATTCACGCTGAACTTGTCTGGGTTTGGGAGAATGGCTTATTTCCATGTCGATAAGGAGGGGATTGAGAGACAAACAGAGAAAGACAGGGAAAAGACTAAGTGGGCAAATTGTTCTGGGAGAAGATGGAAAAGAAAAGCTTGGTATGCTGCCCAAAGTCAGGAATACTTTCAAAAGTTTTTAAGCACAAAAGCTGAAATTGTAAGGTTGTATTCAAATGTTTTGAGTTTTATTTCTTTCACATCCCCCCCCCCAAAAAAAACTTCTTGGATGGAGAAGTTCTTGTGAATGGAAACTATCTCTGAAAAGAATGAAATTTTCAAACGCACACAGTAAGGTGCTAAAAAAAATACCATACATTAAAAAAAAGAGGTACCAATGTTTCAAGAGCATTAACAGCAGTAAACAAATTAAATATTTGTATTGAGAAGCAGCTTTGCAATGCAAAAACATAACTCAAATTTTCTTAAATGAATGCTTTATTTAAAATTTTAGATTTCTACTTAATATATGCTATCCCTATTTTAAGCAAGATAAAATAAATAGTAACATGTAAAATCTAATACTGTAAATGTGCAATTCTTGAAAAAAGTTTTTTATTTCATTCAAGTAACTATTAATTAAATATGGGATTAACTGTTATGCTTTGATAGTATATTAAAGCATGTATCTGGTGTACAAATAAGTTTTAAAGGATTTTTTTTTTTTTTTCAAGTTTGATGCTATATTGTGAAAAAATGGTTTCATGTTCAGTTTTTGAAGTATTGACCATTGCTGGCCACTACCTTTTCCCATCTTTCTGTCAATTTTTGAATGCCTAATCGAAAAAACGATGTGTCTTTTGATGCAATCCACGAATCGATCCAATTTTGGACTTTTTCAAAAGAGTAGCAGTGCTGATCCCCAAGAGCATATGTCATCGACAAAAATAAATAGTAGTTAGAAGGGGCAATGTCAGGGCTGTATAGCGGGTGGGGTAGGATTGCGCATTTTAAGGTATCAAGGTTTGTTTTGACTGACGGCACTACACGTGATAAAGCGTTATAATGTTGTAAAATTATTAAACTTGTTGTGTTTCCCCTTATATTGTGGCCGTTTTTTCTGCAGTACTCAGCTCAAACGCATCAATGCAGTTCGGTTAAGTTGTTCGGCACCAGTCTTCGTCCAATATAGCCTCCAATTCAGAATCTTCAAACATTTGTGGCTGTCAATCGTGCTCTTTGTCATTGGTATCAAAATCACCACTTCTAAAACGTCTATACCAAAACTCACATGTAGAAATTGATGAAGCATGTTCCCCGTAAGCTTCTTGCAGTATTTGATTGCCTTCAGCCGCACATTTCTTCAAATGGAAGCAGAAAAGTAAACTTTCCCCAAATTGTGTTTTGTTGGCACAAAAGTCGACACATTTAGAGCACACAAAAACTATGTTTTTTTCAACTTTAGCCAAATATCACATACTGAAAATGAAACCCTAACGATGACGTTATAAAATGAAGATATGTGCAACATTGTCCGTTTCAATGTAATACCATTGACGCCATCTCTTAAAAATCTTTTAAAACTTATTTGTACACCAGATATTATTCCCCTACAGCATTATTTTTTGAAGGCTTTGGTTGTCTGGAAAAAATAAAAAACTTAGCGTTATGCACAGGACATTTTTTCGAGAATCGCCCAAATAAAACTTGATTGAACCGTTTCTCACAAAGCACAATAATATTAGTTTATTAGTTTCAATTAATATTGTAGCTTGCACTAAATGAGTTGCCAATAACTCAAAAAGTAAAATTGCAAGATATAATCCCCCAAACATCAAACACCTCCCAATAATGTCACAAAATGCTCTTATTTCAGTTTAAAATGCACAAATTTATAAAGTGTACACCTGGCAGAATCATATTCACACATGTAACCATTCGTGAAAAAAACATTACCTGATGATAAAATCAACATCATTGTTGGCAATTGTAATGGTAACAGGTGGAAGACTATCTTCAGAAGCATCGAGATGGCTTTCAATAGTTGCCCTATAAAACAAATATTGTTGATTTTACTTTATATAGCAAGAGTTTTCACAGCTGAAATTTAAAGTCCAGAACCAAAAAACTTGAGTCATTTATAAAGAACTTTGCTAACTATATATAAAGTGTAACTACCAGTAGTGGACATTGTACTAGTAAACACTTCTCAAGAATAAGCAAAACGGTAAGCATTACGAATTTAAGCATCAGTATGTAACCTTGACTAAAAAGGTATAAAATAAATAACAAAATGCATTTTTAATCCAAATAATAAAGTGGTCTTTATATTTGCATTGCTTACCTTTCAGCTTATTCTTTATAAGTGTCCACTACTACTGCAGTGACAATTACTGGAGGTTTTACCCCAATAACAAATAAAAGTGAAAGCAAATGCAATAAATGGGTAAAAGACACCAAAGAGATTGCAAAAGGCTATTAAAAATTGAAGAAGACAATTTACAAAAGAACCCCCCATATCAAGGGATCTTTTCCTCAAAAATTACAATGACAATTTTTCACATTGACTTATCTACTGTATGTTAATGTCATATAAAAATATTTCCATATTTCTCACTAAAATTAATATAAGAAAGTCTAAAAGGATGACCTTTTTGAAATTTCTGAACAACAATTTTTCCTAAGTTGAAGTTATCTGCATGAGACACAGCATTTTTATGTATAAGAGCAAGAAAACATGTCAGTTACAGGGTAACGGCACCAGTAATAGACATGTTATAGCCATCGCTCTCGGATTAACTCTATTTTCTGAGCCTTTTAATGTATTTTGACTTTTAAAACTATTTTTATCTCATGCAACAACATCTCATCTAATGTTTGGCTGCTTCTGGATCCCTTGAATTAGTTAATTCTATTTTTATTTGCTCAATTTTAAAAAACCGTCCGACCCCCCAGTAACAGATATCGAAAATCCTGATGATAGCCAGCAACAGATAAGATGAGAAAAGGATGAGTAAAGGACAGAATTCCCCTTTTCGTTTCAAAATGCGCAAAAGTTTGTTATTTTTAGATCTAAAACCTTGTTAAATTCAAATGAACATGAACATCGGCAGACCTCGTGATGGCTGTTCATAACCTTCCACCACTGCCTTGTAAATAACAATTGGCTTACAAAATTCACTCTGATAACACTAGATGGTTTGCACCGTATTCAGGGTCGCAGCTACATCAGTTTTATCTGCCTAAAGTTCTTATTATTTAAATTCAAATTTACGACTGTCTGTTACTGAACCCTTGTCTCAGCTACTGGTGCTGTAACCCTATACGTACTTTCCCAATTTTGATTTAAAATTGAAAATTTTAATCTTGTTTTAACCAAGATCAAGGAGCCAGTGAAATTATTTCGCAGAAAGAAAATTTCATTACATTAGTATTGCGGAATTTGTACATCCTTCAGATTTAATTTAATTAGGGGATTACCTAAGTTTTGGCCAGAACGAAACTTTCGAAGTAACAGACTTTGAAACAGGATTTTACTGTATTGCTTTGTTTACATTATGAAAAATAACTTATGATTACAATAATATTGTATAATATGATAACTTTAGCAAAAAAAGCTAACACAGAAAAACTGTACGTAAAATTAACATTTTAAACAATAATCATATGAAAAAAAAAAAAAAACAATGTAGGAAATGCACGAATTTGTAAAATAATGAAGACAAGTATTAAGGGATTTCAAGGACCCCCTGTTCATTATGAAAGTACTTATTTGTTTTTAAATAAGCATAGGTTTTCAGAAGTTAAAAAAATAAACATAACATTTTAACAGTAGAGGTACTTTTTATACTTGTTATATCTTAATGGTTTAACTTTATAAATGAAAACATCAAAAGAGAAAAATATAAATGTAATAAAACAAATTTTACTGCTATACTCACAATAAATTGGGAACACACAAAAAAAAAGTTATTCTAAGTAACAGAATGAATCTAGTTTTAACACAATTTTGTCTTGAACAAATCTGCAAAATCTTGCTATAAATAGCATAGAAAAAGTGCTACAGATGAGAGAAATATTTTAACATGCATATAATATTCACCCACTAAACTGTTTCTTGGTTCCTCAATTTCACACTCAATGAAAAATTTTCAAAATAGGAATCAATCCAATGAAAACAAAAGTTGAATAAAAAGTTTATGAAACTCAAAAAGGAATAATGATAACTATGTTATCAAACGTATTAAAATGCTGCTTTAGCATTTGTATTATTCTTGTTAAACATTTAATAAATAATATTGTAAAATTGTTAAGTGAAAGCTGTACTTTTTTTATCTGAAGATTGATTAATAATAATAAACTTTGCAATAAAGCAAAAACCAGTTTAATTCAATTGAACATTGCAATCAATTAATGAATCTGAAATACCTGTTAGATTACTGTAAATAAGGAGCTGAAAGGCTTTTTAAAACTTATTTAACTCTAACGATGCACAAATAAAACATTAAACTTTAATGCATAATTCACAAAATTCTAGTACATGACACTATTAGTAATGTACTAATTAAAATACATTAATAAATGCAGACAATACTTTGATGTCATTATTTATAAAACAGCAATTGTTGCCAGCCAGATACAAGTTTTCAATAATATTATGAGTTTAGTTACAACATGAATTTTTATTCATTTACAAAGCTTTTTACTAGTAATCACGCAATTAGTCTAAAATGGATTTCTTTTTATATTTAACTTTATTTTTTGTAAAAAACAGTTCAAACTTACAGAAAAACAAATTTAGAGTGCCAATGCAAAATCATGCAATAGCATTCAGTTCCTGTTGTCCCACAAGAGTAAACTAGCTTTCTCCCTTTGAGTAGCTTTGAGTAGCCACTCATATTAAAACACTTCTTTCATACCTGTCAACATCTACTGGGGAAAAAAAAATCCAGTAGATCATTAAAAAATCCAGCAGATGTTTATGATGGACTTTTTATTGTTAGTTAGAAAAAAAATGAATTTTTTATTATCCTTCTTAGTACAACCAAATGTTCTGTACATCTTATACACAATCAAGAGAAATGATCAAAATTCCAGAAATCTCCTGGAAAAACCAGTAGAGTTGCCAGGTATGTTCTTTGCATTGAAAGAGGTGCTCTTTGTAACACCAAAACACATGTCTGCAGTAATTTGCAATTTTTGTGCATCAAAACGTTGGTTAATTGATTCATTTAATCCATAGACTAGTTTGAATATATTCATGCTTACCAGCTAAAAGTTTTTCCTCCTTAGCTTCCCAGGCAGGGGTGCCCATCCCCCCCCAAGCCAAATGGCGCAAAATCCCCCCCCCCAAAAAAAAAAAAATTCACAGCTCTCTAGCTTTTAAGTTAAGTTAAACATAACACTTTTTTTAGAGTCACACATTGCCAATTAAAGTTGCATCATTTGCAATCATTTAATGAATCAATCAAGACAATTCAACAAAATCAAGTTGCTTGAGATTAAAAAAAAGTTACAACAGATGCGAAAACGAACTGCTTGCATTTACGACAGCAATTAAAAGTACAAGCAATAGTTTTTTATAATAAATTTAAGATCTTGCGAATAATCGCTGCTAATACTAAAATTTGTTTAGTTGTTTACTCAGAACTTTAAATTTAAGTGTTACTGCAACCAGATTTGTTCTACTTATTGCACGTGTCGGTAACATTTGTAATTTATGTATGAGCTTCAGTTAAAATGCTAACATTCAATTTTTCAAAGCCGTCGCGAGATAAAAAATTCTAAGGGAGAAGGAATTTTTTTTATTTAAAATTTTTTTTTGAAATTATAGTTCTAAAAAGCTGTTTTAGACGATATTTGGTAATGTTCGGCGGAGGAGAGGTTTAGTGATCCTCCCATGTCATTTTTGGATCATCTTCGTTATGTTAGGTAAAGACGGTTAGGGTAATCTTCCTGGAAATTTTTTGAAATTAAAGTGTTAAAAACGCGATTGAAAGAAAGCCATCTTTACCTCATTAGGTAACAATCCATTTTTCAAAATTGAGGCTCCTCAAACGCAATTTCACTCGACCTTCAATGATGTTAGGAGGGGAAAGGGTTTAGAAGCTCTCCCACGGACTTTTATTGAAATTGTCATCCTGGAACACAGTTTTGGGCGGTCTTCAGCAGTTTGGGGAGGGAGGGGAGAGGTTCGGATGCACTCACTTTCGAAATCAAAATATGCATAACTACCAAAAATCAGTCACACACACATACAGAGATTGATATTCTCCGCAAATGGTCAAACTGATTCATCTATTGAGCATATAAATCAGAGAATTTTTATGGATAGAAAAATTCCTTCTATGTATTAGATATCGAAGAATGTAAAAATGATTCGTGATTAAACTGCTCCACTTCCATCTGCAGAGTCCAACGTTTTTGAACGTTTGGTAAAAATCATGTAATGGTAAATTTTAAAAACTGCCATTTAGAAAAGGATACAAAACATGGAAGTAAAACAAAATGAAAAATTCTTCATGAACTCAAATTTGTTTGTAAAGAAAATCTGTGCATTAAAAATCGTTAGCCAAGAGCAAAAAAATTATTTTGAAACCTAGTTCGGATTGAATTTTCCCGGTTCTAGTGGATCCATGAAAAGCCGGAGCAGAATGGTCAAAATTCTTACAAAAACAAAAAAAGATTTTAAAAATATTTTATTTCATCTATTTTTGATTTCTTTTTCATCGCTGTCACACGTATTCATCGTTATAATTGTACTTGTTCCAGAAAAAAATCATGATAAATTAAAATGAAATCAAACAGTCTGAACTTTTTTTGCAACATGCTCTGATGCCATCCTGTGTCTAAGGTGATCTTCATTGAAAAAAGACAAGGCTACTATATTTTGGAAGATGTATGTCGAAAAAGTATAAATAATGCATCTTACTTATTCTTATTGTAAAAATTTTAATACTTTTCTTTCCTCCAAAAATTTCATTTTCAAAAAAAAAAAAAATCCCCCCCCCTAAAATTCTGATGGTGCAACTTGTGCCATAATCCCCCCCCCCCCTGTGGCCACCCCTGTTCCCAGGATCCCCTTTAACATTATTTTTATTATAGAATTCCAAAGATTAGCATCAATAATATTATTGTTTTAAGGAAAAGTGAGCTACTTAAACAAACTTCAGCAAAAAGTTCAATAGGAATACAAATGTGACGACCACCAACAGGCTCTTGGCCCAGCTAGGCTAGTCCTTGTCAGTTTATAAGACCCCAATGAAGATCAATGGCCCCTCTTAAAGCAATCCATCCCTTTGCTCCTTACCACCTCTTCTGGTAAGCTGTTCCAAGTGCCCATGACCCTACTAAAGAAGTAATTTTTCATAATTTCCAGGATAGACTGTTATGTAAAAGAGTAGATTTTATTATTTTACTTTTAACTTTGCATTACTTTTACTGATAGTTTTAAGAAGGGCTTAAATTCAATAGCTACATTTAGAAAGGAGGAATATTTTCATGTTCCATAGTTCTAGTAGTTTTCTTAGTAAAATACTACATTATTCATTTATGTATAAGTTATCTAAGCCCATCATTTAAAGACATCTCAGGAGAGAGCAATTGCACCCATTAGCTTTGAGGAAGTAATGAATTTACACATGTGTAAACATAGTTTTTGTTATTTTCTGATTTAATATGCATTGGGCACGATACTCTTAGCTCCTTCTATAAAACTTTGAAATGATGGACTTGAGTTTGACAACAATTGCTTTATAAATTAAAAGGGAGGAAAAAAACTTACCTGACAGCATTTTTCAAAAGTTCAGGAATTATATAATCAAGTGGAGCTTGAATATATGGAAATATAGCATTAATGTGACCATTTAACTTGATTGCTGGTGATTTTCCATATTTATGAAGAGCTGTTTGCCTATAAAAGCATATTTTAATTATAAACATATTCAAAACAAAATAGTATATGAAGTGTCAGAAATAATACATTTGTAGCCTTTTGAGAGCAAAAATAGAAATAATTTAAATTTAGATTCTGAAAATATGCACAAAATCTTTTAAAAAGTAAACAAGGATTATATTTTAAAAAAATCATTACATAGAAATAATATGCATGTAATGAAAAAAATCAAACTTGAAGAAAATTTTCATTCTCTTCATGTCAATTGAAATGAGACAGAAAACAAACCATCTGATGCGACCCACAAACTTAGGTATTAAATTTGAAACTTACGTTTGAAAAATGTACTGTAAAAGTTTAAGCAAAAGATTATTTTTGAGAGTTAATTTTCAGGAAAGGTAAATCTTGTGCAACTTACTATTACATTTCTATGACAATGTTATCATGGCTTTAGACAATAAGAAGCCTGTAAATGTTGTTTACATTGATTTTCAAAAAGCTTTCGATAAGGTACCACAGGTTGCTCTACTTAGCAAAACAGCTGATATGGGAATAGGAGGGAAAATTTTCATTCGAGTAAAAAACTGGCTGATTGAAAGGAAACAAAGGGTAGTTGTAAGGGGAAATTTTTCTAAATGGAGTGAGGTTTTAAGCAGGGTTCCTCAGGGATCAGTGTTAGGGTCTGTTTTGTTCATTGTTTTTATGAACGATATTAATAAAAATATTTCTGGGAACATGAATTGTTTTGCTGATGATGTCAAAATTATGGGGATTGCAGAAAATGAAGAACAAGTAAATCAGCTGCAAGAGGATCTAGATCATATTATGGAGTGGACTGATAAACGGGGTATGGCTGTTAATGTTGGGAAATGTCAAGTGTACAAGTTATTATTTGCAAGGTTCAGTCATTAGTCAGGCAGAAAAAGTTACTGATCTAGGTGTCTTAATAAGTCAGGATTTAAGGTTTAGTCAACAGTACAGCATAGCTAGTAACAAAGCCAATAAGATGCTTGGGTTTATCAAAAGATCTAATTCAAAAAAATCTAAAGAAGTTCTTCTGCTCTTATATAGAAGTTTGATAAGACCTCATTTGGAGTATGCTGTTCAGTTTTTGTCTCCTTATCTTAAGAAAGATATTTTTGTGTTGGAAAGGGTTCAAAGGCAGGCTACAAAGTTAATAAATGGACTTTCTCATTTAGACTACGATTCCAAGCTTAGAATGCTAAAAATGTAGTCTTGAGCAAAGAAGAGACCGAGGGGACATGATTCAGTTGTTTAAATTTATTAAAATGAAAGATGTTACGGGGCTAAAGTTTAGTACTGAAAACAGGAAAAAGGGTCATTGTTTTAAGCTATTTAAATCTCAGGCTAACATGGATATTAGGGAAAATTTTTATTTTAGCAGGGTAGTGGAACCTTGGAACAGCTTACTGGAAGAGGTGGTAATGAGCAAGGGAGTAGACAGCTTTAAGAGAGCCATTGATTTTCATTAGGGATATTAAATTGACTAGGACCAGCCTAGCTGGGCCCAGAGCCTGTTGCTCGTTGTCACTTTTGTATTTGTATATCGGTGATTCCGCAAGCTAAAAATTCCGCAAATTTTATATGAACAGAATGATGGTTAATTATCTAAATAAAGTTGAAATATTTCGAGAGGTTTAAATTTTTGCCATTATGACAGGTTTGTGAAAATAAGAGCTTTTACAGTATTTGTTACAAAATACATCCAATGACCTTTTTTCTTTTATGTTATTATTTTTAGCTTTGGGGCAATTCCAAGGTGTCGGATGCAAAAAATGAAGAAAAATTTCTCAGTTTTAATTCCATTTACCAAATATATACTGATCCAAAATGATTAATTTTTTACTAGATACTTAATTCATCCCACTGAATGAAAAATCATGTTAGTTTTTCAAAATAGATTCCTAAAGTATAAATTAAAAAAATTTAAAGAGTCGGTGTGGGACGTAAACACACAAATAGTAAAATTGATGGTTCAGTTAAAAATTATTACAAGTCTGTGAATTGACTTACATTTTCATTTTAAAAACAGCTGAATTCTTAGGTATACTTATGATTGAAGCATATTTCAGTTTTCAAATGATATTATAAAGAAAAAAATTATTTAAAAACTATTATTAGCTTGGTGTCGGACGTAAATTTTCGGTGTCGGACATAAATTGTTCATGTTGGATGTAAACTATTGCTCTTAAATGTAAATACAGAGCAATGATTACAGTTATAAATATGTAAACTATACGTTAAATATACTGAAGCAAAATTTACTAAGTATATTCAGAAGTAGGGTTGGTTGGGGGAAGTGGGTCATTGGGGTAAGTGGGTCACCCCCTTAAAACTGGAAAAAGCATAAGGTTTTTATGCTTTTTTTAACTGAGCATGTCATGGTTCATCACAGTGATTGGTTTTGCATTTTTTTGGGTTTTGTGGAATTTTTTTCTAGGTCAGAGAACTTAGTCGAAAAAAAATCCGAAAATTTTTTTTTTTGCCTAGTTTAAGCAACATTTTTCAAAGAAGTGTTTCCCGGTTAGCTTTTATTATTTTTTTATGATCATTAAACCTTCATGTACAGTTTAACTTAAAATGCATACTGCAACCAGAATTTTTTAATGAAATATTATTAATAACTGTTTTAGAAGAGGGGTCCCACTTATCCCGTAAAATTTCGCTATAAGAGATCCCCAGACTAAGGAGTAAGTGGTTCCCCCATAACAGTGAGGATTTGAAAATCAAAAGCAACTCTGTTGAAATATTTGTATTAGTGAAATACAAGACAACTATGATGATTTCGTAGGAATTGATAATTCAGCTACAAAAACTGCTGAAGCTAGTGATTAGTTATTTGGGAAACTTATGTCAAAGAAAACCATTAAGATTTATGTAGAACCAATGTTGATAGCGATTCTTCCTTTGCCAACTTTACATAGACAAGGTCATTTAGTGTTTCCAATTTCTTTTTCAACTTATAGTTTTGGCAAATTTTCCAAAATTGATCTTAATCAACTTTATTACATTCATTCAACACACCTTTTCTCAAAAGGGGTCCTACTTACCCTTATCAATCCTAAATGTATATACAATAAAGTCACTAAGTTGTTTTTTATGCATGCTTCACTTTAACTTAGAAATTAAAGGCAAAAAAAGGAGAAACACAGTTGAAAACATATGTTGTTTAAAGGAATGTAACAATGTCGGACGTAAATGGTAGTAGGTAGTAAAACTACAAAAAAAAATTTTTATGTCCGACACCTACATTTTAATAAAAAATATTCACTTGTTACAAAATTAAAATAGGTTACATCAATGAGATTGAAAATCTTGCTTTGTACCAAAAAATACATGTATGTAGCTTTAAAATTATTGACTCCGCATAATTAATTGCCCATTTTGGTGTCGGACGTAAAGCACTTAATGTACCCCAGAAGAATTCTTTTACAAATCAAAACGAATTATTTTTTGACACATTTTTGCAACATCACCAGCAACACTATATATCATTAAATGGTCATTCATCTCAATTCATAATATTGGTATGTATTTTTTGGAAAAAATGGAACTTCTTTGAGAGTCACCAAATATGGTTTGAAAATACTCAAAATGTTGACCTTAGTTTAACCTCCTGTAACTTATTTACAACTGAAGTCATCAAATTTTAGACAGGTATTTCAAAATATACTACTCTTTACCTTTAAAATGATACCTTATTTGTTTAGAATTTTTAATTTTGAAAATTTGATCATCTGGTTGACCTTATAATGGAATTGCCCTTTGGCTCATTTCAAAAAATAATTAATTCTGCACAATTTCAAGTTCTTGTTTAAAAAATTTAGATTGCAAAATATCTTAATTTAAATTATCAGCAAACTTACCGTACAAAGTCTGCCCATTTTTCTATCAAGTCTTTTAACTTCATGGAAACATTGATAATTCCAACATAATTTGCCTACAAAATCAACATTTAAAAATTTGCAAAAATTTCCAAAATAAACTAATTTGAGAACAGTTTTAATATGAAAAGAAACTAAAAATAATGTCAAAATCAAATACAGTTGAAATAATTAAAATTTAAAAACTTTCATTACGTTCTCGCTCATATTTTCTTTGTGAAGCCCAAGATGATGCTCTGCTAGCATTCTAAGTCCAAGCCTTGAAGTTAAAGTTCTGTCCAAAAAGTTTCGTACAAGTTCTTCATTCTATTTTTGAAAGAAAGTTTTGAAAACTTAAGAGAAAAAGAAAATTTTGTATTGTACTCAAACTATATTATACGTAAGAAAACAAATGAAGTTAAAGAAAACTTGCGTTTGACTGACCTTTATATGCTTACGACATTCCCTGAAACCAGAAGCAAGCTGAGTAACAACATCTTTGTGATCATCAAGTAGACCTTGCAGCAGCTCACAGTAACCTTTTTCTGTTTCAAAATCAGTTATCTAAAATCAACAAATATGCGTAAAATCAATATTCATGCAAATTTTAAGCACCTATAAATTTTAACAAAAAGACTTTTCTTATATGTATTCTTAAACAATAATACTTTCAACACAGATTTAAGAAACAACTACAAAATACACAAATTTGAAATCAAGAACTGCTAAGGAAACAAAGTAGAATAGAAATATTTTAATCCTAAATATAAAATCCTAAAATTGATTTGGTATCAATTAACTATGGCCTAAGCTTGAAATTCATCAGCAAAATAATAGAGTTTTTTTTTTTTTTTTTTAATAAACAAAAAAAAAAATACACATTTCTGAAAAACTAGCCAGGCAAATACGAACCGGGGATCTTAATTATTGTTAATAGCTATATAATGAACACTAGTCTAAATTATGTTGTAAATTTAACACAGCTCATTAAAAAATAGTTTTTCCATCACAATTGGAATATTTTAGTCCATATTTTAAGACAGAATGGGTGAAAAAAAAATTTTTGCTATTTAGTTTTATTTTAGCACAAAATCCTCTGTGAATTCCACTATATAACATGTGCTAAAAATGCAGTTAAGCAAACAAGTATTTTGTGAAAAAGCTTTTAAAATAGCAACTTCACTTAAAACAAGAAACCTTAAAAACCCTTAATTAAAACCCTGCATTATTTTTAAAGTTTCAAAAGCTCAAAATTCACAAATCTATGCTTGCTTAAGTTCAGTTTTGAACTTAATTTGACAACTTTGAAAACAAAATTAACTTTATAATAACTGTATTCATTTTTATTTTTGGCAGTAATTAAAAAACTTTTCCTACTTACCCACCAACCATAGAGTAAGTGTAATAAAAGTCAATAAAAATCTTTACAATATGGTTGCTTTTCATACTCGAAAACACAAATTTTTAAAAAGCAGAAAACTGTTTTAAAATACAGGACAGGATAAACAGCAAAAATGTATTTTTCAATACATCATTACATAGATTTTTTTTTTTTAATGTATCATGTTTAGCAGAAAACTCTCTACTAATTTCTTAATAGTAAATTTCTTTGAAGAATTGATATTAATTATATGTTAAGAAATAAAAGTATACCTGAGGATATTCATTCAACATGTAAAATGCCCGGATGTACAATTCATGCTGAAACGAAAATTGATAGGTTAACTTAAAGAAAATTAAAAATTTCAACAATATAAAGATCAACACTGGTAGAGAGAATGTTATAAAGTGAAGATGAATAAAACTGGTAGAAACAAAACATATAAATATCCATGATTATTTAAAATATTTGATTTTAAATAAAAATGGACATGAATATCAAACATAAAAAGAAAGAACTTACAACTAAAAGAATTGTAGGATTGCATCCAACTATAAAAGGAAGGCTGCGGAAACCAGCAACTCTGTGAGCAATTCGAACAGGTAGCTCTTTATGCAGATATTGAGCACTTCTCTGAAAAGAAAGATTAAAGAAAAAGATTCAATATTCAGTAATATTTTAACACATAAATAAACTTATGTTTTATACGTAGTGGTAAGTCACAAACAACTCTTTAAGATCAATGATACAGCAATTGAAATTTAAAAAAATATCATTTAATGTCAGGGAGAGCATTGATTTTTTAGAACTTAAAACGAGAGAGGGGAAAAAACACATTTTTGAAACAGAAAATAACATTTTATCAACTTTGAACAGGAAGAATGAATTTTTTTTAAGTTTCAGCATCAACAAGCTGTAGATGTTTTAATTTATTTAATGCGACACTTTTGGAAAATATGTCGGTAGTAAAGTTTAAAATTACTACAAGCTTAATTTTGATACAAAACAAATAGTAAAAGGATCATTTAAAAAATATATTTAATCAATTAGATAGAATATAGCAAATTTACTAAACGTAAAACATATATATATTGGCATTCAGAAACACTTATAATTTGATACCTTTTATTTTTAACACCTCCATAAAATGCTATTTGCCATAGAGCACTAAGATTTTGGAAAACTAAAATTGGAGAAGGTAGCCTTGAGCTGTAGGAATATAGCTTCCAGTACTAAAAAAAGCAAGATAATATGTGACTTACAAATGAATGGTTGCCCAACTTTTTGTCTTGGAGCCAGGTTTGGCTTTCTGCCGGCAGAAACTAGTTTTTGCCGTGCCAGTGGCAGAAACTGGTTATAACCGGTAAAAACTGGCAAAAACTTAAAAGCATCTTTAATTACTTAAGTGATTGCTAAATGATTATTCATTTAAGTAAACTAAAAAATTAAACTACATTTCATGATTTAAAAAAATAAAATCCTATGCTAATGCCCTTGATTTAGTTCGAGAAGGGAACTTTTCAATTGCAGATGCTTGTAATGTTTGGATTAATCTAACAAAGGACGAAAAATCATATAGGTGCTCAGGAAAGAGGAGTGACATACAAAATTAAAAGGCATTTCTGATTTTAATTTGCTCACTCATATGCTGCATCTAAATTGTTTGTGATCGAAATTATCATGTGCTTCAAGAAGAAAGTGCCAGAATTTTACTTGCCAATAAATATTAAGATAGATTTTGTACCTAATGTCAGTTTCGCAAAACAAATTGGCCCTATTTCTCGAAACTTATTTTTCCAGTTAAATTTCTCTCACTACCCCAGTTACTATATGGTAGACCAGTTTAAAAAAATATACAATCGATGAAAGTTTCACGAACATTGCTTGTTCCTTCATGCAGGCCTGCTAGCTCTTCTGTTGAAGGAATATTCTAAAGTTTCTCATTTGTACATATTAGATTGAGAAACTGTTTAGATTTTAGAAACCACCTTTACTAAGAAGCAACTGCAGGGTCCAAACAATGGAACATTTGATTTTTAATTGTGGTATTATCCTAATTAAATTGCGCTTTAGTTAATAATTATTCTTTCCATGCACTTCATATTGCATGTCAATAATTTAATTTTTTTTCATTTTGTGAGTTTTTGTCACTTTCTACCTCAAATGTGGCAGAAAGTGGTTTTTGCCATGCCGGTTTTAACCAGTTTCTACCAGTGGTTTTAACCGCCTCAGCAGGAACTTGCCAACCCGAGTAAGATGGAATGTGAAACACGTTACTTCAAGAATCTTTTTCACACATGCAAAACACTTTAGATGATGAACCAAACTGCCTATGCATAAAGGCATAAACAATATTTTAGTTTAGTTAATAAGACACTGATAATACTTACAAGTATATGACTCCCATCAGGACTTTTTCCAGAGTAAAGAATTGTTGCAGGTGTCAAACGAACAGATGGCTGAAAAATATATTATAGAAAATGAGAGCATGACTTATTTAAGTAGAAACTTCTGAAAAAGAGAAAGATTACATTCTTAATTTTTGATTTGAATGTACAGTGACAGGAGGGAGGATGAAGAAAAAAAGCAAAAAGAAATCAACCTACAAGAGAAATTGATTTTCTAAAAGTTTAATGTAGAGCAGGGTTTCTCAACAGAGGCCATATATGGCCTTCTGAGGACCACAGAAATAATCAAATGGGCCACAGGAAATATGAAAATAGGGGAGCGATGAACCTTGAAAAGGGGGCTATGGTAGAATAAGTAAAATCTTTTACATAAGGAAAAAATATTCTACTATTTTTGACCAAATCCATTGGATGTATTTGACAAAAAATTGGGTTTCTAACAAAATCTTAGAATAAACTACAAAACTTGCTTTTGTTTTTTTCTCAAACAGGTTTTTAAAATACATTTTGGCATAACATGTGTTTTGAAATTTCAGAAAAAGCATCATACACAAACTGAATCTTGTGATCATTCCTTAAATGGTACATTTTCAACAATTATGGGGCTGCTAAAAGGTTTCTTAAATGACTTGTTTTTGACCCCCATTTCATGGAGGAAAATAGAAAAGGAGTAAAATAAGTTAGTAGTTGTATTTGCTCCAGAAAAAAATTCAGTTACAATTGGTCGCTTTTTACATTACTTCATTACGACATTGTTCTTTCTGTAATATTTCTCCAAAGAATTCATATCAAATTTTTTAAAACATAGTTTTTTAATTTTAAAACTATGCAGTGTGCATAACTTTTTTTGCTGAGAACATGAAGAAAAAAAAGTCCCCCATAAAAATAGTTGAGGAATAAAATTAATTTGTTTAGAAAATAGTATATGTAATAGCAAAAAAATTGAAAATAAGGTTGAAAAAGTGGGAAATGTTTGTTTGCATGAATTAATATGTAAGATGTGAGTTTAGAAAAAATCTTTTTCTTACTTCACCATGTGGACTTCCTCCAAAGCTTTTTTTTCCCCCACAAATTTTTGCAAGGTTTTGAATAGTTTATATTTACGATTATTTAATAAAAGCATTGCACACTACAGAAAGAATCCAGTTACAGTGGCAACAATATAAAAAAACAATTGAAACAAACTATACATTTAAAATATTTCAACATAAAGACTTAAAATTGTAAAATGACAAGTTAAAAATATCTAAATTATGACAATGAATGTTAAAAAGTTTGTAAAATTTAAAAAGACAAAAATTATCAACATAGTTCCGTCTGGTAAAAATATTTTTAAAAGAAGAATGACTCAGAGTCCTACTTGGGACAGCAAGTTACTGTATTGAATTGACAATATCTGAGCAGTCAATTAAATTATGAGGAAGCTTGCAGAAAAAAGAAGACACAAAAGTTCACGGTGTGATTTAAGAGTGGGAACCAGGGTTGGCCAGATTGGACCCAATTGGGTTGGACCCAATAGGTTTTTTTGAAAGAACCCATTTAAAAAAACCCACTATTTAGCCCACTTTTGGGTTTTTTTAAATTTTCCAAGAAGTTTTTAAAAAATTAATTAATTTAAATACTTTTACAATTTAAACTTCTTCTTTATTTGTTCTTCACCACAGCCAATGAACATAAAAAATGAATTTTGAACTTTAATAGTATTTCTTCACTTTTAACAGCATTAAAAAAATACTTCAAAGATTTTAAATAAATGTATTTAACTTTTTTCTTTAACTGGTCAATAAATAACTCAAACTATCTTGACTAAGTCCTGTCCCGTCTGATGTTCTCAACATTTGTAGATTGTACAGAGGAAACTACTCTAGTCGAAAGGCTTTCGTGTGAAATATTTTCTGGAAACCAACACGTCACAAATCTCGATTAAACAAGGTACATTTTTTAGAAATTTACAGGTTTTACGAACGGTCGAACAGAATAAGATGTACAGTATTTTCATTATCTTACAAAAAAGTTTACACCTGTTTTTTCTATTTCTGTACACAGAAATAGAAAAAACAGGCAACATAAAATTCAAAGAAATGTCTTGATTAAGCTGGAATTCAGTAAAAAGGGATTTAAACTACTTGAGGTTCTACAGTAGTTTTGCATAACAAAATGAAATACAATAAAGTAAAATGCAAAAAAAAAAATGTAGTAATTACAAACAAACAGATTTTATCACTCGAGAAGTAACTTTGACTTAACTGTTGGTAATCAAGGAAACTAAAAAATCTGAAACTTCACCATTCTTGGGTTTCGTCGTCTTTTTTACTTTTCTTCAGAAAACGCTGAATTTTCCAGCTTTGACAATTTTTTTGCTTTGTCCATATACTTACGCTACAATATGCTACAAGTACCCCACATTTTCCCTAAGAAAAGACAAAAAAACCCACATTTCTTTTAAAAAACCCAGCTTTAGTTGGGTTTTTTTGGGTTTTATTTAAAAAAACCCATAAAACCCTGGGTCCATGGGCTTTTTTTAAAAAAAACGGGTTTTTGCCAACCCTGGTGGGAACATTATAAATATTACATAAATAAGAGTAAGAATACGTTAAAATTTTTTTATTATTAGTACTATAACATAAGTAATAAACAAATTTGGATTGAACCTGCTCAAGAATTTTAGATTTATTATTGTAATAGGGATCTCGAATAAGACTGCAGTACTCGAGTTTAGAGCGCACAAGATAAAAATAAAGCGTCTTAAGTGCTTGCTCATTAGAAAAATCTTCAGTCTTGCGCTTAAAAAATCCCTATATGCCCTTGAAACAATGTTGTTAATATGTTGCGTAATATCAAGGTTACTATTAAAAGTGATGCCCATATCTGTAGCAAAGTCAGAACGTGATAAACACTGTAGTGAATTTTATAAAGATGCAAAAATGGCTTAGATCAGCGACTGTAACTCAAAACACTGCATTTACTAACATTTAAATAAAGCTTATTCACCATGCACCACTGGTGCAGCTTCTAAATAGCTTTAAATCATCAGCGAAAAAAATATAGTCACAATATTGAAAAATATTACAAATGTCATTTATGAATAAAATAAAAAAGCAATGATCCTAAATAAAGTTAATATAAAGTTTATAATAACCCTAATATAAATTTTGAAAGTTTACATGGAACCCTGTTCGGATATTCTTTTTGTACCGACAATATACTGATGTATCCAGAGACTGCTGTTATCACAGCAGTCTCTGGATATATGATAACTGGGCTGTTGCTACATTGCAGGTAACTGTCAACATGGCTCACACTCACACTAAAAGCTGAATGTGAAATGTGATACACCACAACTCATATATTTTATTGAGGTAACAGTTTGTTGTATCACAGCTATAAATTTTACATCATTTGTTTTTGAAAAGTAAGGAAACATTTTAAAGACAATGTTCATTATGAAAATAAGAAAAGTTATAATATTATTAATTTTTTACCCATAATAATACAGCAAATAAAAAACAACATGAAAATGACAAAATGGCCATTAGAAATGACCTGCAATGATAGATTTGAAGGGTTAAAAGAACCAATTAAATTCTAACATATGTGTTGCAATGAGGTTACAAGAACCTATTCAGAAAACATATGTCAACTCATGAAATGAAAGTCTAAAAATAGCGTTAAAAACTTTGAATGGATTTAGCCCTTTTAAGTATAATTCATGCAGTAAGTTTCACTTATACAATATACATTATCTAATGCTTCACATTTAAGATTCTTTTTAAACCATTTAAAAATTTAAGTTGAACAAATGAAATTAAAAAGTGAGAAAAAAAATGTGAGCATATGTTTTTACAATAGCAGTTGTCTCTTCTAAGGCACAACTGTTTTTAAAAAGTAAGAACCAGTTCAACATAAAAAATATGTCAGCTTATGAAAGAAAAAAAAATACACAAAAAGTTTTGATATTTCAAAGCAGTTATAAATTTCTTTGAAGCTTTCGAGTGCAATACTTAGCAACTTTACATAGAATTAGCTGTAAAAAGTATAATTCATTCTGTAAATTTGTATTGATGCTTCACGTTCAAGAACTTTTTTGAATACTTCAAAAAATTAAAGTAAACCATAACAAATAATATTGAGAACCAAAAACGTTTTAATAACAATTAACATGAGCATATGCTTTTTTTAATGTCAGTCTTCGTTTATCCAATATTTAAAAACATAATCCAAATGTCTTTCAAAGTTTAAAGCTAGTGCACAAACAAAACATTAGAAACAAAACATTGCACTACAAAGAAAATAATAACTTACTTTAGCTGCAGCTATGTCGATTGCCGATTGATTATAGAATGATTGCACAGTTCTTGTCCGCACTTTAGGGGCAGGGTTGAATTCAGTTCCATGATGCAGAGGAGCAGATTTGCCATACATAGATGAATTTCCATTTTCAAGTGAAAACTGTGATTTTCCATTCACACAATTCACACTACGTTTAACTAATATTCGAACTCCAAAACTACTAATTAACTTGCTTTTCTCGAAAATAGGAGTGGCCATATTTAATGGGTATGAGTATAAAAGTAGAAAGATGTTGGTGAAATTAAAGTTTTCGTAATTTCTTTTTACAGAAAAGAAGCAAATGCAAATGAGATTTGTAGATCCAAACAGAAGATATCACAGAAATAAAGACACGACAAATATGTAGAAAGCTCTGTAGGTTTACGCGTTTACGTTATATTTAAAATTTATTTAAATATAAGAATTATAAAGAGAGATTTTATGGCGGGAACTGAAACTTAAATGCTGAAAAGTGTTAGGCTCGAACTCCCATTTAGTGGGAAGCCAAAAAGTAACTTCAGGTAATAAATGTCTAAGAAGGGTACACCCCATTACATGCAATCCTAAATATATTTTTAATCAAGACACCGAAAATAAATAATCAAAACTTTTCAACAGAATTACTCACACAACATTCGTGTTTTGATGCTTAATAAAGGAGGGGAAGATGAGAGATTTTACAAAGTTGAATTCACGGATTCACGATCACTCCTCAGAAGCCATGTAGGGTTACCATACTTGCAAAATAAGAAATACCGCCAAACAGAGTTGCCTAAAAATAGAAAAGGAGCATCTTTTGTAAATTTACAAAACTAACTATCGAAACCATTTAGTATGTGAAAGAGGATAAATAAATTGTTATTCTTATTTTATGAAAAGAAAATTCCAAAGTTCTATCCTCAATTAAAACTGCAAAATTTGGACACATTTTTTTTTATGGCGCCAAATGGTGATAAATAACTAAATAGCAAACTTGGACTGTAAATAATGGCGTACACGTGATAGTCAGCTGCTCAATGCTTTTGCGTGCTTTCCCTCTCGTAAAGGTAAAACTTCTGTAAAACGTGTCCGTGTACTTCTCCCCCCCCCCCCTAAAACCTTTGAGAATGAGGACGATGGTGAATTTGAATAGTGACAAGAATTCGATGCTCTAATATTACAGAACTGGAGGATGTTGAACTTAAAGGTTTTTTCCACCTTGGACTTTTGTTCACTTTTTTTTTCTTTTGTTTAAGATTCCAGTTATAATGTTTTACGTTAGGTAAAACGGGAAATGAACAAGAAAAAAATTAATTAAGAAAACCTTCAGAAATGACAAAACATTTAAATTATAGGAGAAATTCCATCTGATAGACTCGGGGCTGGATTAGCCCATCGGCCCGCGAGCCGGTCCTCCCTCCCGGCTATGTGCACTTGCGCAATCGAACCAGTGCGCCTTCGTTCCCCCCCCCCCCCCCAACACACACCGACACACTATCAAACTGTGCGATTTCTTTAGGATTTTTTTATCATTATTATTTCCCCCCCCCCCCTCAAACTGTGCACCTTGTGTTTTGTTTTATTTATTTATTTTTTTTTTTTTTTGAGTAATCACGATTGCTTATTGTTTTCATTTGACCATTTTTGGCGTCCGTGCCTTTTTCAGCTTGGACCAGGGACCAGTGGCGGATTGGTTGAAAAATTCGGCCCTGGCATTAGGAGATGTAGCGGCCCCATAGCTCTTTTACGGATATTAAATTTTACCAAATATGAGGAAATTATTCTTAACAACTAAATATGTTTTATTTAAACGAAATTTAACAGATAGGAACACTTCTACGCTTTAATGGTGAAAAAATTGATACAGTATTAGCTAAACCTTATTTTGGGGGAAATTTGTGATTGCAAATTGTCCATTTAAGTATTTTTATAATGCCCGGAACTTGATTTGATATTTCCGTAGTGATAACACTGCTTGTTTAGTATGTCCTTTTCTGCAGTCATAACAAGTAAATTGCTCTGTTTTATGAAACTGATCTAGCGATGTTCATGGGTGAAAGACTAGGACCGTCTTAGAACGTGATGGGTCCCTCGACACAAACGCACATTACTGGGCCCTGTCATAAACATTCCCTTTTTTGTACTGCCATACCCTGACGACCCCCAGACTCGATACGAGGTCAAAAACCTGGTGGGAGGGGTCGGGTATGAGTTTGGCAGCCCCTTAATTTTTTTTTTTTCAAACGCATGTATTAATACAAAGAGAGAAAGTGGACTTAGCTTTCTGGCTTTCTGGGAGTCATTAAAGTATTAGCAATGTAAACTTAATGGAAAGATTAACATTGAGTCTGAAATAGGGGGGTCCAGGGCGCCTCTCCCCCGGAACATTTTCGAAATTGTAGTCTTAAAAACTCAATTTTAGGCAATATTTGGTGATGTTAGGAGAGCGTATAGGTTCAGGGCTTCTCCTGCTGCACTTTTTCGGAAGTGGAAATCCAAAAACAGAATTTTGAATTATCTTTCGAGTATATGCTATGAAGAGCGGTTCCGGGGGCTCTCCTCTGAAATTTTTAAAAAATATATTAGCTCTGAAAAATCAATTTTAGAAGATCTTTGGTGATTTCAAGTCGAGATCGATTCCGAGGCCATCAACCAGAAAATTTTCAAACTGAAGTCTTAAAAGCCTTTTTTAGTAAAAACTAGGGCACCGGCAGTTACTCGAAAGTTAAGTTCCAAGCTGACCTTCAGTGACGTTAGGAAAAGGAGTTTTCAGGAGGTTCACCCCGGAAAATTTTCGAAATTGAAGCACTAAAAACTAGATTTAGAAGGTTCTTCATTGATGATGCCGAGAGAGAGAAGGGGACGGAGCACTTTCCCAAAAAAAATTTGATACTGTTAATTTAAAAACACAGTTTTAGACCATCTTTGGGAATGTTAAAAAAATGGGAGAGGTTCGAGTGCTTTCCTCCAGCAAATTTTCAAAACTGGAATTCCACGTTACGGCAGGAGTGGATTCGGCTGTTCTCTTATGAAGTTATTCAAAATTGAAGCCCAAAAATTTAAATTTTACACGATCTTCGATGATATTTGGAGGGTGGGGGGGGGGGTCTGGGGACCACCGGAATTCTTTCGACATTGGTTTTTATCAACTTATTTTCTTTTTAAAACTGAGGGGCCTTTCACGCTGCTCAATGGTATTTTAAAATTGATTTTTTAAAATAATTTTACGGAAAAAATATTTTGTCACTTTTGTTCCAATTGTTATAAACTGTCGCCGAGAGCACAAGGGGGGAAAATGACACAGGTAAATGTTTCTCACAGGCCCTCTTCTGCACCTTTCGCCATTAGGATATTTTACTCAGGGTCCGACTAACTGAAAGTGAGGCCCAAGTCCCACAAGGATTTGAAGGCCCCCCCTCTGTATTCTGTCACTTTAAATCAACGCAAAATAATGTTAAAATAATGTTTAAGAATACTTAAAAGAGGTCTGCTTTCAATGAATAAATCATTATTTATTATTTTCAAAAAATACATGATTTTTTAATGTTATGCATAAGTATTTAAAAATTTGGACCCCTTAAGTAGATGGGACCCCAGGCCTAGTTAGCCTGTGCGGTAATCAGGCCCTGATTTTACCCTCTGCACGAGTTCAATTCCAAGTCGGACCCCTATTCTCCAACTAAGCTGACATGACCTCACGTCGACCCTTGTTGTAAGTTGCATTTTAGAGCAATTTGAACTGTCATTTATAAATAAAAGCGTCAAAGACACCAAAAGTATTTTAACTTTTTACGATAGCTAAGGTTTCCCTGTTTTTTTTTTTTTTGTTTTTTTTTAAATTTATTCATTTATTTTTTATTATACCACTAAAAATATATTGGCAGCCCCAAGGCCCGACTAACTAAAAGTAAGGCTCTAGGCCCACATTAATTTGGAGGCCCCCTGAAGACTACGCAGTGTTTGATTTACATTTTTAAAGCACGAATGCACTTTTGGAGGTTGTCAAATCACACAACTATGTATAAATCACTTATGTACATTTATGAATCCCCTTTGGACCCCCTCATAATCGTGACCAAGGAAAGTCGTTACTGGCAGAATGATTAAAAATTCCCCTTTAAAGAAGTTTTTTTCCAATTAATAAGTCATAATTTTTTATTATTTTTTTTTTTAAATACATGTATTTTTCATATCGTTGCAATGCTATGCACAATTCTTTGAAAAATGTGGAGTTCCTTAGGAACATGGGGTCCCAGGCCTACGCCTAGTCAGTCTGTGTGGTAATCAGGCCCTGGGCAGCCCTATTTCAGAAATCCCCCCCCCCACCTCTTGGTGACGAACCTGCCTCCCTCCACATGCAAGCTTTAGCCCATGCGTTAAGAGGAGCTGAGGCTGTGTTTTGCGAATTTGCGTTATTCTAAACACATTTGCGCAAAATTTACATTTTGCTTTTAGTAGACAGGCTAGAAGTATTTTGCTGTCAGTTGATCGGCCCAAAGCATGACCCGCCCACCGGGCAAATGCCCGGTTTCCCGCCGGCTGTATCCGCCACTGCCAGGGACACCAGCACCACTCGCCCACCGGCCTCTGCAGGCGCGGCTCCGAGCACATTTCTCCTGTTCAGGAGCGTCCATGTCCTACACATACGCGCGCGCACACACACACACATACACACACAAGTCTTTACACACATACACACACGCCAACGTGCATACACACAGGTCTACACACATACACAAGCCTACATATGTACGCAAGCGCTCCTACACATCAAGGCCGTAGCCAGGAATTTTTTTCGGGGGGGGGGGGTTCAAAGTGAACGAAATTAATCTGTGAAAAGACAGAGTTGTACAAAAGGTTACTATGTCGTTTGACACAATGGGATCATAGGCTGCTCGTACGGGAGAAGAGGAGGGTGCTGTTAGTATTCACTTTTAAAAATGGTGGGGGGGGGGGCTTGATCCGGTTTTTTTTTTTTTTTTTTTTTTTTTTTTTTTTTTTTTTTTTTTTGAGTGATAAATCAATGGTCCGTTGAAAAACGATATTTTGCTGGGTAGGCTAATTTATTTTCCTAAAATAAAAACTTAAAAATTTCAGAAGTTTTTTTTTTTCTCATGGTATTGCACATGCACAAGTATGGAACTTTTAATTGGAATCGAGATTTCTATGGTGGTCATCCGACCTGTTTTTTTGAAGCTGTATTCCGTTTTTAGAGGTCGTTTAATCAGTAATTCTTAAATCCAATAATATGACCAAATTGTACAAAAAAAAAAAAAAAAAAACACACAGCTATTCCATTCACAGTTCTCACTTCTTTTGACTCCCCATTTTTTTGGTTCACCAGCCGTCTATGATTGAGAGTATTTTGGATTGTACAGGAAGGAAAGGTAATGGACAACACTGTACTAGAGGCTTTTGGGAAGAAGGGATTGAGTCACTCTCTTCCCCTGCTTCATTTTTTAAATAACTGTTGAAATAATTATGAAGACTTCATGTTCAAAAAACGGAAGAAAAAAACTAAGAAACTTCAAAGCTTTATTCTTTTTATAAAAATTTAATCTATAAAAAACTAAATATACTAGTCACAGAAGTGAACAACAGACATTCCTCATACATGCTCCTTAAATTCACACCAAACCAGTGGCGGATTTACTAGGGGGGCGGTGGGGGCAATCGCCCCCTCCATGACCGTCATTTGTTGAAACCAGTTACATTGATATTACTAGCAATCGATAGTATTTTAATGAAATAAATTCCATAGTTTTGCTATAAACTTGTTTTAGGCAGTTTTGTAGTCCAGGATGTGCGGCATTACCCATTTTTTCACGTTCGCCGAGCTCGCACCCTCCCTGTTTAAAGTTTAATAATTTTTATATTTGTATATGTAAGTCCACTTTTCCATCATCATCTTCCAGGACCAAACTATACATGTACAATAAGGCGTTGCTATGATTTAAAATGTAATGTGAGTAGTGTGGGGCAAAACTAGTAGATTCAGACTGGGGGGGGGGGCAAACCCGTCATTTCGAATTTCTTCGGGGGTGGGGGCATTTCAAATTTTATCGGAAAACAACAAAATCCACGCTCACTTACATGAAAAAACATTCATTTTTCAAATGCCGAGGTGAAGAGGGGGGGAGCAATATACTCCCACTGTGTGACGGATTTGGGAGGATGGCTTTAACAGTTTTCAACCGCCACCCCCTTGAATAGACTCTAAATCCGCCTCTGCACCAGACCAGACGTGCTTATCTTGGGACAGAGAAGACCTGGGGGACTTTGCTATTATCATCCCTTCCTCACACCTGTTGTCCATCGGTAAACAAAGCATGAAGGTCGACTGACCGGTTTGGAATGTGGATTTTTCTTCTTTCTACTTTTTGAAGGGAAAAGAATCCAGAAAAATTTTCGGACAATGTGTGAGTTAGTGGTCGTTTGTGCGCGAAGAGTGAAGGAATGAGGGAAAGATTTTCGACTGGTTTAGTGGACAGTAATCAAGTTGATTCCAATGATTTATTATTATTTTTTTTTATAGCATCAAACATTTCACACCTCCAGAAATTTCAGGAAGGTGGGGGGGGGGGGGTCACACTCACTGGACCATCCGACTTTTTTTTTTTAAGCATTTAAAATTTTGAAAGGGGGTATGACCCCGGACCCCAACACATGGCTACACACATACACACACGCCTGCACACACACACAACTATACACACGTAACCGCTCAGGAGAAGGGGTAGGCTTGGGGAACAGGAGTTGTTTCTACAATCAATAGCCCCCAATGAGTAGGGCCCTGTCGCAACTCGTGATTGCGAAAAACATAATTTGAATTCAAAATTTCAGAATTCAAGTTATTTTTTATTTTTTTTTTTTTTTTTTATGAATGAAAATTATGTTATTAAATATGGAAAAATTTTCATCTAGGGAGAGTGAGACGAAAAAGAAAACGTGTAAAGAAAAGACTTTGTAAGTAAGAAAACACTGGCACGTCATTAGGGTAGAGGAAATGATTGAGGAGTTGTTTCTACAATCAATAGCCCCCAATGAGTAGGGCCCTGTCGCAACTCGTGATTGCGAAAAACATAATTTGAATTCAAAATTTCAGAATTCAAGTTATTTTTTATTTTTTTTTTTTTTTTTTATGAATGAAAATTATGTTATTAAATATGGAAAAATTTTCATCTAGGGAGAGTGAGACGAAAAAGAAAACGTGTAAAGAAAAGACTTTGTAAGTAAGAAAACACTGGCACGTCATTAGGGTAGAGGAAATGATTGAGGAGTTGTTTTCTACAATCAATAGCCCCCAATGAGTAGGGCCCTGTCGCAACTCGTGATTGCGAAAAATATAATTTGAATTCAAAATTTCAGAATTCAAGTTAATTTTTTTTTTAATGAATGAAAAGTATGTTATTAAATATGGAAAATTTTTCATCTAGGGAGAGTGAGACGAAAAAGAAAATGTGTAAAGAAAAGACTTTGTAAGTAAGAAAACACTGGCACGTCATTAGGGTAGAGGAAATGATCCAACCTTGAAGTTTGCAACCTCAGCAGCACATTTTTGTATGTTGATTTATTTATTTAGTTATTTTAGTAGCAGCGTTGAAGAAAAAAAGTCCGAAAAATAGTCTGCAAGATAAATTATCATCACATTAGTCGTAAAATCTAAATCAGAGCCTAGAACGGCGTAAATACGATACAAAACTTCGTTCTCTGAAATTTAAGCTTGTTCTTTAAATGTTAGCTTTTTTCACATGATCAGCAGATTTTCTCAAGATTCTGCGACTTTTACGTCGCACTATTTTTTAATCCGGAAACATTTAAAAAAGAAAAAAAAATGAGGGGGAGGGACTTTCTTTTTCTTGTTTTCGGAGTTAATTTCCCCATGTTTTAGTTTCTCAGAAATTTCAAACTATCTATTCAGAATTTTTATTGGTATTAAATACTACGCAAAAAAACACTTTTTTTTGGGAGGGGGGGGGATACGAGATGATTTGTCGTCTGCAAATATAATAATAATAATCATGAAGAAACAAAACGAAAATGATGAACAATAGTATGCAAATGATCGTCTGCAAAAGAAAAGGAAAATCAGTAAGTGGAAAAAGATTTATTGTCTGCAAAATCTTTACTAATAATAAAGCAGAAAGTCTCTCTGTCCGGAGGATGTCTGGATGTCTGGATGTCTGTAGGATGTCCGTAGGATGTCTGTGACGCGCATAGCGCTTAAACCGTTCGGCCGATTTTCATGAAATTTGGCACAAAGTTAGTATGTAGCATGGGGGTGTGCACCTCGAAGCGATTTTTCGAAAATTCGATGTGGTTCTTTTTTTATTCCAATTTTAAGAAAAAAAGTATCATAAATTACGAAATTATCGTAACGTGGAACCGTAACATGGGCACAAGCCAATTGGCGAGATACGAAATTATCATAACGTGGAACCGTAATGTCGGTACAAGCCAACTGGCGAGGAAATTCACTATACATTATTTGTAAATATACAGGCGAACCAAAAGACCTTTTGATTTTTCTATTGCGGGCGAAGCCGTGCGGGTGCCACTAGTAAATAAATAAATGCGTAAATAATTTCAAAAAAGCATCCAGTATCCAGCATTAATTTGAGTTTTGACGCCTCGAATTCAAATATGTTTTTCACAAACACGTTTTGGGACAGGACCCTACTCGTTGGGTTTCTTGCTTCTACAAATGGCATTCCGAAGAAATTTGCACCCGTCATATTATAACTCGTGATTTTCTATGCCATAAGGATAAAGATTTTTTAGCCGATATCCCACTCTTATCATTAAACCTAAGGCGCAACGCTAAGAGGTGGGGTGATGCAGAGAAAAGACACTCATCATTAAGATTATTTACAGCGCATAACGTTACATATATTTTTATTTCTTATTAATCTTAAATGATGAGAATTAGTAATCTAGAAATTTTGCATTCAGATAAAGAAATTTTTTTAAGTGCAACTATGTTGAAGTTCTTCTTGACAAAATGTAATTCCCCACCCCCTCCGTTAAAAAGTAAAATCTACTTCAGTTAAGCCTTGAATGAACGCAAAAGGTTCTGTAACCATGGCGACAAAAATGTACTCACACATACACACACTCATGCCTGCACACAAACACAAACACATATGCCTACATACACACACACACATGCATACATCACACACACACACGCACCCACACACATGCGCCTACACAAACACAAACGCGCATTCATACACACACACGCTCGTGATTGCGGAAAACATAATTTTAATTCAAGATGCCAAAAATTCAAATTTATATATATATATATATATATATTTAAAAAAGCTGGACACTTTTGATAGTTGAGGTCTTCAATATTCGTAAAAATTTACGGATGTGTTAGTGGTACTATGATAAGAAAAAGTGTTGTTTCTTTTTTTAAACTAGAAGTTCCGTCTAGAACTATACGAGCCTACTTTCCCGTATACCCATACTACTTTCTAGTACCTGATCAATATTCTCAAAAATAGCTAAAATCGCAAATTGTTTCACACATATTTTTGCTAATTTCTAGGAATAAAGTATTCCTCACACATTTAAAAAAATTAGATGCGTATAAAAAAAAAAAAAAAAAAAAAAAAAACAGCACTTTTTAAACAAAGCAGCTAATGCAATTTTTTCCCTTAAAAAATTCTTTAACAGCTTTCAAAACGAAAAAATAATAATTAAAATTAATAAGCTTCTTTACTAATACTAAAGCTGAAAGTCTCTCTGTCCGGAGGATGTCTGTGACGCGCATAGCGCCTAGACCGTTCGGCCGATTTTCATGAAATTTGGCACAAAGTTAGTTTGTGGCATGGCGGTGTGCACCTCCGATTTTTCGAAAATTCTATGTGGTTCCTTTTCTATTCCAGTTTTAAGAAAAAAATTATCATAAGATGGACGAGTAAATTACGAAATTATCATAACGTGGAACCGTAACAAGGGCACAAGCCAACTGGCGAGATACGAAATTATCATAACGTGGAACCGTAAGATGGGTACATGCCAACTGGCGACAAAATTCACCATACATTATTTGTGAATATACAGGCGAACCAAAAGACCTTTTAATTTTTCTATTACGGGCAAAGCCGTGCGGGTACCACTAGTATTAAAATCAATACATCATATCAAAAAAAAAATCGTTTCTTTTTCCCCTGTTGCCAAAAATAATTTTTTAAATGAATTAATGCACTTACCGAAATAAATAAAAACAATAAAATGTCAACTTAAAGAATAACTTTTCATTGTCAAAAAAAAAAAAAAAATCGTCTGCGCAAATCGTTATTTAGAAACATAAATGACTTCGTGTTTATTCGCCGAAAACTGAGTACCTAAATTAAAACTTTAGCGTGAAAATAAAAACAAGTCAGATCAACAATAATTATTTCACAGTCAAAACTACAGCTGTGATTTTGGAGTCGGAGTCAAATATCTAAGAATCGGAGTCCGTTATTTGTCCTCCGTGTATAAATTTTTGCCAAAGCTACGAAGTCGGAGTCGAAGTCATGGAGTCGGAGTCCGATTAATTGTCGGGCACAGGAGTCGGAGTCGGAGTCAGGTGCCTCTAAATTCTCGGAGTCGAAGTCTGGAGTTTGGCGTCAAGAGCTATTTCCAACAAAATTTGTTTGAAATAAATCCGCTTTCAAGTACGGAATCTACATTGACTTTCAGTTTCCCCGTAGGCGCTAATGTTAAGTTTTTTTGAACTGTTAAAAATTGAACAAAAAAATAGTTCAAATCAAAAAGTGGTGTGAAAGGAATGAGGTGTTCTCGCCGAGATCTTTCGAACAAAAAGAAGTTTGTTCGAATCGGACTATTCATTCAAAAGTTTTTAGGGGGGGGGGGGGGACAGACCGACAGACATTTTTCCCCATCTCAATACTCTACTTTCCAATTTTTAATTTTTCGATATTTATTTAATTATTCTATTTATTTTTGATTTTTTTTTCGCGACATTTTTAAGATGCATTAAGCCTTCTTTCATGCTTTTTTCTCCTTTTTCTGACTTTTACTGGGAAAGTAGGCTAAAAACTGATTTGTTTGTCCTTGAGTAGGTGTCAAAGTTTGTCATGAGAAAAAAGAGCTAAATATATGATTGCATTGCTTCAAAAGCAATGAGTGAAATAAGCCAATTCTTTTAAATAAGGATACTACTTGATACTAGGTACATTCTAGTAAAAATATTTTGGTGACTCACTCACGGCTTTGAGGGCAAAGGTCAATTGAAAATGCAATTTTTTAAACTTTTTTTTTCGCTTTGTTTGGACCCGGATATCTGCTAAAGCTGTGAGTAACCCTCAGAAATAAATATATGATTAACTACTCAATACAGTATAGTACTAAAAAAATATAAAATGGCTTTCGTTTCTCTTGGCTTTAGTAGTTAAATGGTCTCAAATTCGATGATTTTTTAAAAATGGCCAAGTTTAGAGATCAATAACTTTGATTCCGACGGTCCAGGTTAGAAACCAATGGCAACTAATCAACTTTTTTTAATTACGCGGTCTCAAAGTTGATAATTTGAAACAAGAATCAAAGTGTTAGGTCAATTACTCTATAACGCCCGAGTCAATAACTTTGAGCAAGAGCTTTAATTAGGCTCTACGTGGTGTAGTTTCAGACACCTGTCAGAAAACATGAGATCTAATCATCTTATTTAATCAAACGGGGTCAAAAATGAAGATTTTAGTATAAAAGAGCGTTTTTTCACGAGTTTATATGCGTGCTACTCAAAATCTTATGAGCTCAAACTCACATATATACAAGAAGGAATCAACTGCCAAATGTTAGCTTTAAGCTACCAAAATTTCATGCTTCCAGTGCTATAAAGTTTTCCGTAACCTTGACCACAACATAGCAATTTTTCTCACAAAGCTGTTCCGCCATTTTGGAGCACTATATTTTGGAGATCCTATATCTTCAGGATTCGGATCTCGGAAGCTGAAAATTAGCATCAGATTAGTTTCAAAAACATCTCTACGCCTCTATAAAAGTTCATCCCATTCGGGGATGATAGAGCGGGGAGAGTTTGAAAAATCAGGTTAGTTGACGTGGAATCACTCTGATATAGATATAAACAATATGCACATTTCACCCGCATCTTTTTTTTATTGTCTAACAAATCTTTTTTTTTTTTTTTTTGAGCAATCACGATTGCTTACTGCTTTCATTTGACTGTTTTTGGCGTTCCTATCATTTTATTTTCCCACCGCCACCCTCCGCACCATCACGGTCGATCGGCTCCTCAAGATGCTACTCCTCTAGCGAAAGCCGTCTCCAGGTTGCATCCATGTCCTACACACACGTGCATACATACACAACTACACACACACACACGCACACGCAGAAACACATACACACATACACCTACAAACACATACACAAACACATACACACACACATACACACACGCATACATACAGACACTTACACATACAAACACACAAAAACATAGACACAACTACCCACACATTCATGCCTGCACACAGACACAAACACATATGCCTACACACACATACCCCACAATCACACATTCATACGCACAACTACCCACACACTTATGCCAGCACACAGACACAAACACACATGCCTACACACACATACACATACCCCTACACACAAACACACATACCCCCACACACAAACACACACGCCTACATACACACACTCATGATTACGAAAAACATAATTTGAATTCAAGATGTCAAAATTCAAATTAAATTTTCTTTTCTTTTTTTTTTCTTTTTTTTTTTTTTTTTTGAGCAATTACGATTGCTTATTGTTCTCACTTGACTGTTTTTGGCGTTCCTATGATTTTATTTTCCCACCAGCACCCTCTGCCAGCACCACCGTCGCGTCGACCTGCCTCACGATGCTGTTCCTCTTGCGAAAACGGTCTCCAGGTTGCGTCCATATCCTACACACACACACACATACACACATTCATGCCTGCGCACAGACACAAACAAACAGTCCTACACACACATACACATACACACACTCATGCCTGCACACAGACACAAACACATATGCCTACATACACACACACATGAACGCCTACACACACGCGCGCGCGTACATACACAGCACTGCATACGCAACACGCACTTATACGTACATACACACACACACACGCACCCACACACATGTGCCTACACAAACACACACACGCACATGATTGCGAAAAACATAATTTGAATTCCAGGTGCCAAAAATTCAAATAATTATATATATATATATATATATATATTTTTTTTTTTTTTTTTTTTTTTTTTTTTTGACTTTGTATTGTAACGGATTCGCTGCGGCTTCCAACTTTCTCGAAAGGATGACACAGTTCTTGATTAAAGATACAGGAAATTTATTTACACTATGTACAGGAAAGAGCGTCAACAACTGCTAAATTAATCATCAGCAATTAAACCAATATCACTCAACACCGTGAACTCAACGTTTACACACGTATTTACTTCCAAATACGAAAACAACAGAGCGAAATGCCTCGCAATAAACAGAGCTAATACACTCTCAGTTCGAATTCTCAATCGAAACTACACTTTTTATCCATCGCTAACGGCTTATATACACACCGAAAAGAAATCTCAAAGATTCCAGAAAATGCTACAACGTTCTACAACTACACTTTCATTGATAAAATCAGTGAATGAAATAAGAAAAAAAGAATAGGTGGGTTGTATACTTTAGCCGAATGAAAAGGGGTTGTATATTCATTCCAGGAAACTATTTACAGGTTACGTTACTACAATAATTACTATTTACAGGATTTGTAACATTGCCCCCTTCCTAAGAACTGCACGTCCCGGGCAGTACAATCCCCAGCAAGGGTGCCAAACTTCTATCACATGTTCACAAATACACACATTAAATAATAACCAATAATGCATAGGAAACACAATAATAACAAGAAATATTACTAAACATTAAAAGCAAAAAAAAATTATCTACAACTTTTATGTTATCAACCATGGTTGTTTACGTAATACTCATGAACTATGGCCATAGTAGGGGGCTAACCGATCATAATGTACAACCTAGGTTTTGCATTAGGTGATTTTTGGATCCTCACTACGACCTCATTCAGTCGGTTAAGGACTTTGTAGGGTCCATCCCAATGCGACTGCAACTTGGGTGAAAGACCTTTCCGTCGGATGGGATTCCATAACCAAACCTTGTCGCCTTCGTTGAATTCGTGTCCAGTAGACCTTGTGTCATATCGGGTCTTCATCTTCTCCGCCGCGATGTTGATTCGCTCTCTTGCGAAGTTATGAACGTCTTCCAACCGGGCCTGGAGATCTTGGATGTACCTCTCAGGCGATGCTGGCGCATCCGCAGGACGACCGAAGACGAAATCACAAGGTAGCCGAAGCTCTCGTCCGAAGAGCATCTGAGATGGGGCATATCCGGTAGTCTCGTGGACAGCACTGCGGTAGGCCAGCAGGAACAAAGGTAGCTTCTTGTCCCAATCCTGTTGATTTCTGGATACCATAAGCGAGAGATTATTCAGGATTGTGCGGTTAAATCTCTCCACCATGCCGTCCGATTGTGGGTGTAGTGGTGTTGTCCTAGTTTTCTCAATTCCGAAAATTTGACATAGGCCCTTAAACACAGCAGAGATGAAATTCCTCCCTTGATCGGAATGAATCTGCAAAGGTGTTCCATATCTCGAGATCCAATGTTGGACTAGAGTCTCTGCTACGGTGGTAGCTTCTTGATCTGGAATGGGATATGCTTCCGGCCATTTGGTGAAGTAGTCGATGGAAACAAGAATGTATTTGTTCCCATCAGCAGTTCTTGGTAGAGGACCCAGGATGTCGATCCCAATTCGTTCGAAAGGAGCTCCAACGTTGTACAGATGTAGCTTCCCTCTGCTTCTTTTCTTCGGTCCTTTACGAGCAGCACAGGCGTCACAAGAATGGCACCACTTCTCCACGTCATCCTTCGCCTTGCTCCAGAAGAAGCGCTAACGAACTTTATTGAGGGTTTTCAAGACACCAAAATGTCCTCCAGTCGCACTACCATGTATTTCTTTCAGAACATCTGAAATCCTTGATCGGGGAAGTAGTAACTGCCACCTAGACGTTTTGCCGTCATCAGATTCCCATTTTCGGTACAGTACGCCGTTCCGTAAATGGAGTGAGTTCCATAAAGCCCAGTATCTTTTTGTTGCAGGGCTGAAGATGGAAACGTCCTGCCAGCTAGGGCGCCGACTGTCACTTTCCATGAACTCCAAAATTGGTTTTATGTCGGGGTCTTCAAGTTGATCTTTTCGAACTTGGTCGTCCCTCCATGGATCAGGTTCTGATGATATTGGAGTCACTGTCACCTGATAGGCGGTAGCGCTAGTCGTTCCATACTGTTTCTCGATTCGGGAACAATAATTGCAGTTCTCAGGACAGGGTCTCCTTGGTAAAGCGTCTGCATTACCGTGAGACAACCCTTTTCGGTGCTTTATCTCCATGTCATATTCCTGGAGCCGCTGTATCCACCTGGCTATCTGGCCTTCTGGATTCTCGAAGTTCAAAAGCCAAGTTAACGATGCATGATCTGTCCGAAGCAGAAACTTTCGGCCGTAGAGGTAATGATGGAAGTGTTCTACAGCTTTCACTATGGCCAGTAACTCCTTTCTGGTGACGCAGTAATTTCGCTCCGACTTTGATAAGCATTTGCTCCAGTAAGCGATGACATGTTCATTGCCGTCAATTTCTTGGGATAAAACAGCTCCAATGCCCTCGTTGCTCGCATCAGTGTCCAGGATGAAGGATTTTTCAGGCTGAGGATAGGCGAGGATAGGCGTTGATGTTAAAGCCTCCTTCAGTCGTAGAAATGCGTCTTCGCATTCTTTGGACCATTCAAACTTTTGCTTGCTCTCCGTCAGCTTATGCAAAGGTCGTGCAATGTTGGAAAAACCCTTCACAAACTTCCTGTAGTACGTGCAGAGCCCCAGGAAACTTCGCAGCTGATGGATGTTTTCGGGACGACTCCAACTCTTGACCGCAGATACCTTCTCTGGATCGGTTTGTACACCCTCAGAAGAGATGATGTGATCAAGGTAGTTCACTTCCCGGCGGAACAAATTACATTTGGACGGGCTTAACATCAGATTGGCTTCCTTAAGCTGTTGCAGCACCTTCCTAAGATTTGCCAGATGTTCTTCGAAGCTGCGTCCCACGATGATGATATCGTCTAAGTAGACCAGACAGGATTCGTAAGAAAGTCCTCTTAACACTGTCTCCATAAGACGCTCGAACGTAGCTGGTGCATTGCAGAGGCCGAAGGGCATCACTTTAAACTGCCATAAGCTTTGTCCAGTTGTAAACGCTGTCTTTTCTCGGTCCTCAGGGTGTATCTCAACCTGCCAGTAGCCGCTCTTCAAGTCCAGGGTCGAAAACCACTTGTGTCCGGAAAGAGTGTCCAAGGTGTCGTCTGTCCGTGGAAGAGGGTAACTGTCTTTCTTGGTGATTTCATTCAGCCGTCGGTAATCGACACAAAATCTGGTGGAGCCATCTTTCTTTCGGACTAAGACGATGGGAGAAGCCCAAGGACTGGATGATGGTTCGATGACATCATTCTCCTTCATCTCTTTCAGGAGGGTCTCAACTTCTTCCTTCTTGGCGAATGGTAGTCGTCTTGGATGCTGTTTAATAGGGGGGTGTTCTCCAGTGTAAATCCTATGCTGCGTTAAATTCGTACTGCCAACATCCTCCGATGCTGATGAAAACAGATGCTTGAAGTCATCCACCAATTGTTCCGCAGCAGTTCTTTGATCTTTCGATAATGCCGCACTCCCAATTAAGTTCGATGTCAAGGACTCGGAAGACACAGTCTCGGGGGAATTGATTCTTCTAATGATGCAGTTTACTGGAGTACAAGTTGCCAACACTTCACCTTTTCGGATATTCCTTGGCCTTTCACTCACGTTGGCGACTCTCACAGGAATTACATCCTTAGAAAGGTCCACAAGCGTAGATGCCACCAGCACTCCCTTTAGGCTATTGCTTAGGTTAGGGTATTCAATGAGTCCAAATCGAAAACTATTGCTTTCTTCAATGGAGCCAGGTATTAATGATTCTGACCTTGAGGAAATCCATAAATCTGTTTGGGCTATTATTTGATGAGCGGATTTTGCATCATTTTCAACGTTGAAGATGGCTATGTCTTCTCTCATCGAGTGCAGTTCATTAGTCTTGAAGTCAAGGGTGAAGTCGTATTTCTTTAAAAAGTCCAATCCAAGAATGAAGGGGTCCGTGATATCCACAACGAATGCCGTATGATGGTAGGTGACATTCCCAAACACTATTTCCAAGTCCACTTTAGCCTCAATCTCAATTTTGTCGCCTGTCACAGTCTGGAGACTTACGCGTGGCGATGTCCACAACAGTTTCAATCCAAACTCACGAGCCACGTCTGTCCTAACGATTGTCACATTGGCTCCAGTGTCGACAATCAGTTTGCAAGGATTCCCATTTACATGGGCGTAAATGAAAAGTTCATCACTGCCACTACTAGAAGAGGAAATCTGCAGAGCTCTGGTGGTGGTGATTTCCTTCCCTCGCGTAGCTTGGCGAGCCGGACAACTCCTTCGCAGGTGTCCTTCACTACCGCATTTCCAGCACTTCTGCTCTTGTTTCTTTTGGGCTGTTATGCTGCTCAGATGTCTTGCCAAGTCACCGAGTTGTCTCTCGAGTTCAGCGAGGTGGGACGACCTGGAATCAGACTCATCAGCTTCCAGAGTTCGGATGGGATGGCTATCCACACGGGTTGCTTGCTGGGCGGCCTCCAACTTCATCGCATACACAACAGCAGAATTCAGGTCTTTGACATCCGCCATCCGTAGAGCTTTCTGGATTTCCGGATCTCGAACCCCGTCGATGTAATAGTTGAGTGCCGGGTTGTCTCGAACATCCGCAGGACAGTCGCAAAAAGCAAGATGAGACAGTCTCTCGATGTCCGCGGCAAGATCTTGCAGGGTTTCCCCGGGTTTCTGGAAACGGGACTTCAACTGGAGTCGGCTGAAATCTTTCTGGCACTTCTCACCGAAGCGAAGCTCCAACGCAGATGTGAGGGCGGCGAAATCCAGGCGCTGGCCGTCCGGAAGGGTCTGAAGAATGTCCGCTGCGTCACCTCTCAGGGATGCTGCAAGATGGCAGGCCTTGGTAGCAGAGTCCCATCCGTTCGCTTCCGCCACTATCATGAACTGAGTTTTGTAAACCTGCCACGAAGTTTTCCCATCAAATGTGGCAAGTTTGATGGACGGTCGAGCAACCGATGTGGGAGCGCCAAACTGTACAGAGCTGCTTTCCGCGGTCGCCAATCTCCTTTCCAGGTCTTTAAAGATGTGTTCTTTAAATTGATGAAATTTTCTATCATCTTCTTCCAGTTTATTTTCTACAGCATTGCATCGACCTTCAACGGAACTTAATTTTTCTTCAAATTTCTCTTCGATTTTATTTTCCACTGCGATGAATCGGCCTTCAACTGCCTCAAACTTTCCTTCAATAGCATCAACTCGATGCTCTATCTCATTAAATTTATTTTCCATCACAGTCTTTACCGAAGTAAGATCGTTTTTATTTTCCTCTTGGTTAGAAACTAGGTCATTTTTCAGCACCGTTAAATCACTTTTCAATTGGTTTTGATTAGCCGCCATATCATTTTTTAATTGTTCTTGATTAGCTGCCATATCATTTTTTAATTGTTCTTGATTAGCTGTAAAACTTGCAGTCAAGTCACTTTTTAATTGTTCTTGATTAGCTGTAAAACTTGCAGTCAAGTCACTTTTTAATTGTTCTTGATTAGCCGCCATATCACTCTTCACAGAGGTGATTGCGTCAAGAAGTTGTTTTAATTGTTCATCCATTGCGCGAGTAATCACCATAAAAATAAAGTCCTAATTCAAAAAAAAGTCTTTATGGAAAAATGTCCAAAGTCACACTTACTCCAAGAAAGTCCAGAAGAAGCCCCACGTTGGGCGCCAATTGTAACGGATTCGCTGCGACTTCCAACTTTCTCGAAAGGATGACACAGTTCTTGATTAAAAATACAGGAAATTTATTTACACTATGTACAGGAAAGAGCGTCAACAACTGCTAAATTAATCATCAGCAATTAAACCAATATCACTCAACACCGTGAACTCAACGTTTACACACGTATTTACTTCCAAATACGAAAACAACAGAGCGAAATGCCTCGCAATAAACAGAGCTAATACACTCTCAGTTCGAATTCTCAATCGAAACTACACTTTTTATCCATCGCTAACGGCTTATATACACACCGAAAAGAAATCTCAAAGATTCCAGAAAATGCTACAACGTTCTACAACTACACTTTCATTGATAAAATCAGTGAATGAAATAAGAAAAAAAGAATAGGGGGACTGTATACTTTAGCCGAATGAAAAGGGGTTGTATATTCATTACGGGAAACTATTTACAGGTTACGTTACTACAATAATTACTATTTACAGGATTTGTAACAGTATTTATGGTTTTACTTTTGAGCCAAATTTAATAAATTTGTTTATTTATAAAAGTTTAATTACTAAGTAGTGTATATGATATTCTACTGTAATTATGAACTCAATCTCTTACCCAATTGCAATCCTCTTCCTAAAATATAGCATTGATTTATGGTCATATTAAAGTCAAAAATAACCTAAGATGCATGTTAATTGTTACAATGTTATATCATAGTGATTCCTTTTCAACTGACATAAATTTTTAAAATTGTCCCTGCTCGATCATCCCCGAATGGGATGAAATTTTATAGAGGCGTAGTGATGTCTTTGTAAAATAGGCAAATTTTCAGCTGCCTAGATCGGAATCCTGAGGATCTGGGGTCTCCAAAATGGCGGATCAGCTTTTTGAGAAGAACTGCCATGTTGTGGTCAAGGTTACGGAAAATTTTATTAGATTGGAAGCATGAAATTTTGGGAGCTTCAAGTACATTTGGCTGTTGATTCGTTCTAGTATTTATGTGAGTTTGAGCTCATAAGATTTTGAGTAGCACGCATATAAACTCGTGAAAAAACGTTCTTTTACACTGAAATCAACATTTTTGAGACCGTTTAATTAAGTAAGATGATTAGATCTCATGGTTTTCTGACATGAGTCTAAAACTACACCACGTGGAGCATAATTACGGCTCTTGCTCAAAGTTATTGACTCAGGCGTTATAGAGTAATTGACCTAAAACTGTGATTCTTGTTGTTTCAAATTATCAACTTTGAGACCGCGTAATTTAAAAAGTTGATTAGTTGCCGTGGGTTTCTAACCTGGACCTTTAAATACACCACTTAGACTATAACTACAGCTGTGTCCCAAAGTTGTTGACCCGTCGCGATCAAAGTTATTGACCTCTCAAATTGGCCATTTTTAAAAAATCATCGACATTAAGACCGTTTAACTAGCCAAGAAAAACTAAAGTCATTTTATATTTTTCTTAGTACTATACTGTGGTGCGTAGTTAATCATGTTTTTATTTCCGAGGCATACTCACGGCTTTAGCAGATATAGGGGCCCAAACAAGGCAAAAAATGTTTTAAAAATTGCATTTTCAATTGACCTTTGCCCTCAAATCCATGAGTGGGTCACCAAAAAAATTGTACTAGAATGTATTAGTATCAATAAGTAGTATCCTTATTTAAAGGAATTGGCTTGGTTCCCTCATTGCTTTTGAAGCAAAGCAATCATATTTTCCGAGCTAAAGAGCATAACATATTCATGACCATAAATATACAAAACTGCAATTTTGCAATGCTCAGGAGCCCCTTAGCCCTTACAGTTCTGCAAGCTGGTATAAGTTATTTTGAAACCTGGGGAGAGGTTGCTTTTTGATCCAAAGAGAGCTCATAATGAGTTTTTAATCAGTTTCTTTTTAACTGACGATTTAAATCTTTGCGAATCAAATAAGATTGCGAAGCAATCTTCGGGGGTTGATGTGCGTTAACGAGCAGGGGGCAGAGCCCCCTAGTAAAAATAAAATAAAAAAATAGATTTGGGAGGGGGGGGGAAACCCGGATATTTTCAAATATTTTCGTCCTTTTCAAATGTGTTTGAAAAATTTTGCTCCTTGTAGATGAAAAAAAAAGTTCTTTTTATTACGTCATATGAACGGGGTCAAAGTCATGTGACGAAAACCGTTTCAAAATGTTACGCAATGAGGTTTCCGTTTGCCATTCATCTGGATCCGTGCCAAGATGTCTGCTGAAACTTATATCAATGACGAATGGCGGTAGTTGAAGGCCGTTTGACGAAACACGACCGCAGCTGCCGTCTGTCCTCACCGTGCTGGCGATCCTTGGAGATCCTCGTGAACAGGACAATATTGGGCGCGAATCCAGGGAAGCGGGAGAAGATGGAGCATACAATGTTTTATCAGCAGCACACTTGGAAGGAGCGAAGTAGTACTTTGTTTTACTTTCAGTTGAGATCATTTAGCAGTCAAAGAAGTGCTTGGTGTTTTCAATCTGTTTTGGTTGCTGTTTTGCTGATTTTTCATTTGCGCAATTTGCAAGCGCGGTTAAAAGGGAAGGGACCGCAGGGGGGGGGAGGTCGCACCCTCCTTGAGTCGAGATACAGAAACGTGCTTTAGGGTTAGGGATCGGAACTTTTTCAGGAATTCTTTCGAAGTTTCATAAACTGTATTTTAGAGGATTCGGTGTAAGCCCGTCACTTGGAAATTCGGGGGGGGGGGGAGTCAATTGACCCCGGTTTTTTATAAACATAATGTATTTACGTATTTTTGTTTGTATTTTGATTTTTTTCTCTGCATGCAATGCATTGAATACATACCTTGTGCCCCCCCCCCTGCCTTCTGGAAAATTCTGAAATGAAAGACCTGGTTCGGGGTTTCTCCCCTCCCCTGGGAATTTTTGGAATTTGAAAGTCAAAAAATGCAGTTGTAGGACACCGTTGGTGGCGCTAAGGTAAGGGATGGTGTAAGCAGTAGCGTAACTCGGGGTTGGCAGGAGTGGCTCTCGCCAGGGGCGCAGCTGCCGGGGGCGGCATTTCGACTGATTAAAAAACAAATTTTTTAAGAGGTGTTTTTTATCATAAAATTTGAAATATTCTTACAAAAAAAAAAAAAAACTCGCAAGAAAAAAAGAGCTAGAGGAGGTATACAATATACACACACACATACATAACATCTACTGAGAAGGGACATTGGGCATCGTTGTAAACAATTCGAAAGAAGACAAATAATTACATTGCTGCCTCCTATTTGTCGAACATCAATCAATCAAAATGTTCCAAAAAAAATTTTTTTCAGGTGACTTCCCATGTGAGCGGCCCTGGGGGGGGGGGGGGGTGCAATTTCTTTAGTTCGCAGGGGCGCTAGACCCCATAGTTACGCCCCATAGTTACTGGGTGTAAAAGTACACTCCTCCGGAAATTTTAGAAATTGAAGTTACAAAAAGAAAAGCTCAATTTGAGACGATCTTCCTTGATATGCTAGCGGGCGGAGGTCTGGGAACGCACAAAAGATTGAGTATCAGAAACCAATCGAGCGCTTCTTGAACATTTTCTGAACTCGCCCTTGGCTATTTAAAAAGTTGGAAGAATCATTTCTTTTTCTAGCAGTTACTCGACATAATGCAGACATCAGCCTTTGGTATCGCTGCTATTGTTGTTGCTGTTGCCTTTCCCCACATGGCCAAAACTTAATTTTCATATGAAAGCTCACAAGAGCGAAGTTCCTGCACTTCTTTTCAATCTTACGTAAATTTTTACATTTCAGACGAAATTTAGCCTATTTATGTGAAAAAATAAGCTTTCAGGACTACAGAGATCTTTTATTTATTTCCTGTAAATCTTAGTTCGTTTGATAGAAATTAAGCCCTGCGCTGAGTCAAAAGGAAGATGGAAGAAAGCAACCGCATAACGTTGGGTATTATATAGTTTGTGTTCGCGCAGCAGACGATCTACAGCTCTAACAATCTAGTTATTCAATAGATGGCGCTACTCAATTTTAATATAGGGACCAGCTGATTTCAGTGGTGTCATACATTGAGTAATTAAATAACTAGAGGGGTAGATCACTTTTTAAATTAAAACAAACAAAAAAAAAAGTTCTGCTTCTAGTATACTTCCAGTTTTTGAGCAAGATATCTAAGAAGTGTAGCAAAAAAAAAAAAAAAAAAAAAAAAAAAGGAAAGAAAAAGAAATGAAATGAAATGAACTGAAATCGTATAGAAATTTTAAAAATATATTTTTCTTCTCGCATCCATGACACGCGCCGTGACTATTTTCCTTGAACATTGTTGTTAATATATTCCGGTTGTTAATGTCTGGTAATGTTATTAATGACATTCGGCTGTCTTCAAATTTTTTGCAATGAAAACGGGGTTCCTGAAACCCCGAAACACGTGCTTGCAGTTTTTTGTAAATTTGTTCGATTTAACGTTGTTATATTTTCTTTTACTTCACTGCACAAAGACATTTTTTTATTTAACTAGAAAGTCGCTCGTCATGGTATAACGGGTGAAAATTTACTTCTATGTACATTTGAATGCAGTGATTGCCTGTTTGGTGATATTTTGGTAGTTTAAGTTAAATTTGGCAGTTTAACCCTAACTTCAGTGGTTTAAACATTAACTCCAGTAGATAGCGGTCATTGTTGACCATTTTTATTCTTCTGAAATGAGTCTTACCAATAAATCAGTAAAGTCGCCGGATCGAGTTCAGCCTTGTCACGATAAAGCATTTCCCTACATGTTAAACATTACTAAAACATATTATCAAATTGTCTTGTCGTGGCGCGAGTTTCATTGTTGAAACACGCGGGTTACTTTATCATCGGCTATCTTAATATATGAAAATCAATGTCCTGAGATAACATATATATATATATATCAACGCACAGCCGAAACCGCTGAAGCTTCAGACTTGAAATTTGGCAGGCATGTCCGCATGATTACAAAAGTTACCACTAAGAAAGGTTTTTTCGAAATCTCAATTAGTTCGGGAGAAATTAATTAAAACCCCTTTCAAATCCCTTATTTTCGAAGGCTTTCCTCCATTCAAATCATTATTCAGTGCTTCATCTCAACTTTTGGTTGATAGCGAACTATAAATTTGATATTGTTTTTGTTTATCACGTGATTCTTCGAGGCTTTTCTCAAGTCAAATCATAATGTTTCTGTCTTTTACTTTCATTTTTTCAAAACTAGAAAACGAAGTTTTTAAGAACATCATCACAGGCGGACTATCCTTTTGAATTTAGAAGAGTGCAGTTTCCTGTTACAGTTTGCTTTGCAATAACCATTAATAAGTCACAAGGACAGACATTAAAAGTAGCAGGGATCGATTTAAGAGAAGACTTTTTTTCACACGACCAATGTTATGTAGCTTGCTCCAAAGCCAGTTCATCAAGCAGTTTAATAATTTTAGCACCAGAAAAAAAACTAAAAATGTTGTATACAAAGAAGTTATTGCTTAAACATAGGTATAACAATAAAATGTGGATGACCTGTGTTTGCAAAGATAATCAATATTTTAACTTACCGGCGGCTTTGCACGTCTTATCACTCCGTAGCAAGATCACGTCGAGAGCGTTTTACACGTATTTTTCTGACACTAAATTTTCGTTGTCAAAAGGTCCAAGGCGTAGAATCCTGCGTTTCCTTTCCCCTCTCCTGAGAGCGGCACCCCGGAGCGCAGGGGCCCACCTTCTGTATTCACAAACGCAAACAATGCGCATTCATCAGTTTGGGGTTTTAAGGTTCAGTGCATCCTTCTTATCAACGCAAAGATTTCTAAGCAAACCTTCTTGCTATTTATTGTAAGCATCTGCTAAAAGTAAAACTGTATTCCAAGAATGAAATATCCACTTCTCTTTCTCCTAAGCTTCAAATTTACATTTAATTAATTATTGTGCTGTAAATGGCTGCAACATAATTTAATCGACGACAATGACATTCAATTACATTTCAAATAAATTAATAAATAAAAGCCGTGAGATTTCAAATTGAACGAAAACAAACTAAGTATCCTTTTGGAAATAAATTTATAGCTACGGCTTTATTCGCTACTAACATATAATTTAGGAACTTTAAGTGTTATAAAATCACAATGCTGTAAAGAAAACCAAAGAGCGGAAGTACATGTAAAAGATCGATTTTCAACTTTTATGTGCACTTACGTCGCGTTTACGCACATTTAGGCAGATGTTGTACTCAAAACACATTATAAAAAATATTTAAAAATGGGATATTTTTTCAAATTCATTTACTCTAACTGATTGGCCTTAGTTTTAGTCGCAAATTTCAATCGTTAATATCAGAAACATTTTAAATTCACCGATTCTGTCTAATACTTCAGTTTATAATTATTTTAATCACAAAGAAAAACAAACAATTATCTCTTAGCATACAATTTCAATTCTGTATAAGTAAAAAAAAAAACTAAATAAACAATATATAGTAAGAGCAAAAATTTTGCACAACACCAAGCAGCTATTGTGTTAACTTTTATACAAAAAAAAAAAACTTCAGTTGTTAGCAAAGAACAATAATAATATTTTTTTTTATTGTTATTAAAAATGGAAAAGTATATGAAAATGAATAGTTTAAAAAAAAAGAATTTGGATTTTTCAAAGATGAGCCATTTTACTCGACTTTGAACGCTTAGATACCTAGTTATGAATGAAATTGCATTCCGGTAAATGGGTCTCTTAGCGAAAAAGCGATAAATAGTTGATTTGAGGGAATATTTTACATTTCAATGGAATTTGTCTTGTAACAAGTGGTTTTTTTTTTTTTTTTTTTTTTGGTTACTGATCTGGCAGATTTTTATGAAAAGTTAATGGAACTTTCATTATATCGCGCGTTTAAATGAATAGCGCTCTTAATCAGTCTAATGAAAATCGAAAGGTAATCGGAGAAAATCGAAATAGAGAAGTCATCATATTTTTCATTTTTTTTTTTTTTTTTGACTTCTATATTATGCTTCTTTCCCAACAAGCGCGATAAAATGACCGCCTTGGTAATTATCTGATTTGACTTCTTCTTCTTCTTTTTTTTTTTTTTTTTAAAGCTCCAGTTAAACGCTTTTTTTTTAATTTTCAAGCCACGGTTTTGCTCGTAGTAAATATCAAAGAAAAATCTCTGAGACCAATTCTTTCAGCAAAATTTTAAACGATCAAAAAATAAAAAGATTAATTTAATAATAGTGACAATATGTTGAAAAAAAGAAAACCATGTAACCAACGGAAGAAATTCAAGCAGAAATTCTGTTCCAAAAACATGTTGTACTACACTTATGACATTGATCTGGAAGATACACTATTTTTAGTTTTACAAAGAGCTTTTGCTTTTGATAGCTTCAAGGACACATTTTATTTACGGTTAATGAAAAAACCTACAAAATGCATGCCCATTCTGGCATTGTACTTCTAAAAGACTTTTGTAGAAGGATAGTATATTTCTTTGTCCAGAATCGTATTTTACTTCATTCTTTTTCACTTCCTAATATCAATATACTAAAGGAACTAGTAAGATTAGACAGTGTTTCTTTAATAATAGATTTGTTAAATACGCCATAACTCAGTGAATGTTGGATATAGTATTTGTTTTCCGATTTTCAAACGGGATCCTAGACAGTCCCGATTTTCATTCAAAAACCCAGTGTCCCGGCCAGTTTACTTCACGTCTCGGTAAAACATAAGTTTCATTACAGATGACCAAAAAAATATAAAAATAATTTACCGTGAAGGATTATTTAAAATAATAAATTTGTCATTTCTGTACCTCGTAGCCAGACTGACGTAAGTCCAAAAATATGAATTTTCTGTTTATTACTGCTAGGATTCTCCGATATATATCAGTCGATATATATCCGATATTTATTCTGAAAATATCATGATATTTTGATATTTTCGATATTTATTTTTCCAACTACGGTATTTTCAATATAAAAATTATATTAATCATAGTAATATCATTCATTTATTATTAAAAATAACCAAAAAGTTATGTACTATAGTTTTATGATGTATTAATACACATTAATATAACAAAATAATATTTTTTTTTATTCATAAAATTATTAGTAATGTAACAATTTTAATGCATATTAAAAGTACCTAATTAAATATTAAGCATTGGTTGGAAAAAAAGAAAATGTCTTATGACTGTGCTCCTGACAGTTGCATATTGTTTTTTTTTTTCTGAATCATATAACTGTGTAAAAGTAGCTACCAGAAGACAAATGAGTAGAACAGCTAATGCTATATTAACTCTATTAAAATTGACTAAAATGTAAAATGAAATATTAGATATGAATAATTAAAGAAACCTTAGTTTTAAGTCTACATATTATAATAATAATTAAAGAGTGATTTGAGGATGCATTTACTATTTTTAAGACATTAGTTTTTGTTGATTGAAAATGTCGGATATATATTAAAATATCGGATATTTTAGATATTTTCGAAAATTGCCCTAACCAGACATATTTTTTTCTCTCCTGTAAAGTAGCGTATGTGACTCACGTTAGTTTAGCTCTGAGGTACAGATTTGTAATTTATGACCTGTAAAATTACTATCGGATTAGCTTGTAAGGAATTTTACAAAAAGATTAAAAACAAAAAAGACTTTCTAAAAAAGTCCTAGCCAATGCAAAAACCATGTAAATATTGTTCAAAATTCAATTCCTCATTTCTTGCTAAAGTAACTTCAAAATATTAACGTTTACAAAATAAATTGTTTAAATGTATCTGCTTGCGCCATGTATCATTTATTGTTCCTGGTTTAGGCTGATAATTAGTAATTATTTATTCATAGCACTGAGAATAAACTACCTTCTAAAACACTCTGAAAACCAGCCGGGGTTTGTACCTTTTCAAATACCCACGATGAGGGGAGAGGGGGGTTGGTGTCCTGGTTGAACATTTCGGAAATAAGGCAAGCCTAGGTATACCGCTATTACGATCACTTAGTCTCAAATATGGCGAGATTCGAAACATACTAAAAATGCCCAAATAAAGAAATAAATATACATATACAAACATAGTATGTAAAAAGTATGCATAGATGTATAAATTTGCAGTGCTTTTTTCCCCCAGCGTTAAAAGAAAAACAACGAATTGCTGTTGCGCGGAAGGGGGGAGGGAATTCCTTTATTGCTTTTTATTATTACGCATCATTTCAGGTTATGCAAAACATTACAATCATAACTAAATGCATTTAGCTATTTCATATTGCAATAACTTGTTTCAAATATTGTTTTATATATGTTGAATATGAGTAGTTAAATTCAATAATAAAATATGTCAATAGTAATTTAGAGTAGTAGTAGGAGGTAGTAATTCCAGAGATTTAAAATCTAGATTATTACTTCATAAATATTACAGAGAAGTTGTATTTTCTAAAACACGACTGGCTGAAAGGAATTCAATTCTTGTTTGCTAAACGTGTTGAGGGAGAAATGGGCGGGACGGACCTTGGCAGCATGTCTGGAGAGTTCGACTCTTCCCTGCGACACGCGTTGAAAAGAAAGGGGTTGAGGTTTGACAGCACGTGCTGGTCAAAAGGGATTAAAAGATTTTTTTCTCCTTCCGAAAGGGGGAGGAAATTTCAAGATAAAAAGTATTGACCATTTCGAGCAGATAGCCATGTTCCCAAGGTGACCTTTTCCAGGTGAAATTTTGCACGTATGTCAAACCGCCAATGAGTTAAAAGGATCGTTAATAACAGTTAAAGATCGGTTAAGGACAAGGGCATATATATATAAGGAGTCCAGGGGTCTCGGAATCTTCCCAAAATTTGAAAAAGTTATAGGTAATAAGTAATTATTATAGGGGATTTTCGAAACTAGATGCACCAAGCACTGTTAACCCCTGCTAATTCCATTACCCGAGCAATGCCGGGTACGGGAATGCTAGTTATTTATATGATGATAGTAATGATATTTAACTGGGATTCTGAATAAAATAAAGGAATTTAATTTCACTGATCTGTTTTGCATGTGGGGATATAAAGACAATTGGTTTTCATTTCAGTAATTTTGAAGATGAAAAAATTTAACTACCAGAATTATTTCGTCATCATTTTATGAACCATGAATTACGTATTATATTTCTGCGAATAAACACAATTCAGATAATCCGTGAGTGTTAATCCGACATTAGTCACCATTAGCCCGTAGTTGGGAGGGGGTATGGGAGACGCCGTCCGCCAAAATATTTCGTTTATTATTGTAAAAGGAACACACATTTTATGTTAATTTGTTTGAAACCATAAGAAAACTGTCTACTTTTGGAATTAAACGAGGAATAAATAATACCCAAACTAAATTTTGTTGGCCTAAAAAAAATTGTCAGGCATATATACCCAGTAAAGAGGTTCGTCCCCCCCCCCTCGAATAATTTTTCCTACTCCTGCACTGATCAAGAGGAATCTAAATTTGACTGGTTCTTAATTATTAGTGTGTTTTTTCCTCGTGATCATAGGATTTTCTTAGGGCAAGAAACATTGGGGAAAACTAAGGATTTTTTTCGTAAACCAAGAAGTGACGGAAAAGAATGCTGATTCTGAAGCTTTATTTTTTTATTTTATGAAATATTATAGAAAATGATCGATGTGAATTGTTTGTTTGTTTTTATTCCATGCACAAAAGTCGACGGAAAACGCCTTATGGATGTTATAACACAGAAAAGTCGGAACTTGTACTCAGGGCTTGAGCAGCAGTTCAACCAGTTGCATATTTTGCTCCTTTCAAACCCCTCACGACAATGGTGTTTTTCTTTTCTTCTTTTTTTCCTTTGTAAAAGATTTTATGAGCACGTCATTGTTTCCATTCAAGTGAAACGGCCATTCATAATGCATGTAGTCAGAATCGTTATACAGTAGAGTTATCCATTGCCGAGTTCCGAAAACTCGGCAATGGATAACCTGGCAGAGTCTGGAAAAGTTGGCCAATTCATCTCAGGGCGAAAATGCTAATGTGTTCACATTCCCGACAACCCCGCATTTCGCAAAATGGGCCATCTTTCGGTTCGCGTTCGTCCGAGTTTTCGGGACTTTAATGTATTGATAAGCCAACATCAAAAGCTATACCATCCCTTCTTTTGGTAGTAAAGTTAAGAGAAGAAGATTGGAACTTATATCATATGAATTGTACCCTTTAACATATGTAGGGGAATGTGGAGCAAAGTGAAATGGTGAAATATTTGCTCTGCTTTTAGCGCCACCCATTTTGTAATATTTTAATTGCATAATAACACTGTAGTTTATTCCAGTCAGGAAAAAAGATACCACTGAAGCAAAAAGTACAATTGAGGCAGTGAGAAACAAAGGGATGTAAGCGGACATTTTCAAGTTTTGAGTAAAACGCGTTTAAAGATAAAATCCTAGGTACGCTTGCCCCGAGACAGAGGAGAGGTTCACCTAACATGTGTACTGGTTATCTCCAATTTTTTTATTTTGCCACTTATATTCCTTTGCTTCTCACTGCCTCACATGATAATAGAAGTAAAATTCAAAAATTGATACTGAAATTGTCATATATTGTTATAGGTCAAAAATTATTTTTGTTATTATTAAACTAGAAAATCGCCCGTCAAGGTATGACGGGTGAAAATTGCTTCTACATTTGAACGAAGCCATTGCCTGTTTGATGATATTTTGATAGTTGAAATTGTAACCCTGACTCCAGTGGATTAACCCTGAACTCCAGTAGGTAGCGTTCATTGTTGACCATTTTTTTGTTTCTTTATTCCCCTGAAATGACACAGTCTTACCAGTAAAACGGTTAAGCTACCGGATCGAGTGCAGCCTTGTCCTAATCAAGCCTTTCCCTCCATGTTAAACATTACCAAAACATATCATCAAATTATTATGCCGTTGCGCGAGTTTTATTGTTGAAACTCACTGGTATTTAAATGTGGGTTTTTAGGATCGCCTCGAAATTAAATTTTTGGGAGGGAGAAAATTCTTAATTTTTCAAACTACGCCGAATGATAGTAATTTTGCCGAATGGAACTCCAAATTTCACCGTATGATGATAATTTTGCCGAATAAAGCTCCAAATTTTTCCGAATAAGGATTTGAAGGTCACACTGAAACTGAAATCCCCTCGAGGCATCTGGTGGGCTTGTGAATTAAGTCTAAAACAAATCCAACAATTACATAGACCTTCGAACACACCTTCAAATGTGACATATTTAATGTTTTTGTTTTACTGGGTGGATTTTTCCCCTTCATTTTAATGTAACTTTTTGTCTTATCAAATGCTTTGTTTGAAAATTCAACATTAAATTTTAAATTTCAGCAATACTGATTTTCAAAACGTTTAATGAGCAATAAGCTTTTTGTTTTGGACAATTTGGTGAATTTTTTTTAAAATTAGCCTAGTGTTTCACATTATGATTACTCCCCCAAACCAGTGGCACAGCGAAGGAGGGGTTTGGGGGGTGAAAACACCCCTCTGAGCCATTGGTTTTAACATAAATGCAAATTCTAATACAGTAGTTTTGTATATGAAAGGGCTGTTTTGATTTAAAAAAACCCCTTTAGAAGGTATTTTTGATCAAAAAAAAAAAACCCTTTAGAAGATATTTTTGATCAAAAAACCTCCGCCAGAAGATATTTTTGGTCAAAAAAAAAAACCTCCATAAGGTATTTTTGGCTGTGCTGCCCCAAACGTACAGTAACGTACAGTATACTTTGTGTGAAAGAAATCAAAGGAGCCAAAAGACGCCATAAAACAAACAACATAAGAGAAAATAATGAATTTAAATCAAGACTTCTTAGCTTTATCCTATATAGAGTGTTTGAGCCCTTATATGTATATATTATAAAGCTACTTTATATATACAGATTATAATATCTCCCCTTATCCGGCTTTTTGCAGCCTTTCGTGATTTATAAACGTGATAATTCTTTTCTAGTAAAATATATACTTTCAGTTCGATACTGTAAAATTTGCAAAATTTCAACTTCGAAAAGAATTATACCTCTGCCATGCTAAGCACAAAAGTCGTATCTGCACCTTTTTTTAAAAAAATCAAAATTGAGTTTTGGTCACCAAGTGATTCTTTGTCACATATTTTGACTAAATACAATGTTTTATAGTCATTTGTAAATGGGAAATTAAAAAAAAAAATCTGAAAAAGTTGCATTTGTGTCAACTACATGGTGGCACAAACTTTACACGGTGATTTCTCATTTTGAACTCAAGACACAGATACGACTTTTGCGCTTAAGCACGACAGTATATGACATGAAACAGTAAAAACTTTGCGTTTTAGTAGCTTTTTAAATAGTTTATTAACCGACTTCAAAAAAGGAGGTTATGATTTCTTTTTGCGACTTTTTATGTATGTTTTCGTATAATTCCAAGACTACTGGACCGATTTGAAAAATTAATTTTTTGTTTGGGATGGTATACTTCCCAGATGGTCCCATGGATATTTGGTCTGGACTGATAAGAGGTCCAGGAGAAATCCAAGAAACTTTAAATTTCACACGATGTGGATACGTAATCCAGCTTACGTCAGCGGACGGAATACGTCACAGGTCATGTGGTTTTTCTGTGACCGGTGTATTTTCACAGCAAAGGTTTTGCCTACGTCTTGAACGATAATTCTCGCGGCGTATGAATGATTAATTTTCGCCGCCGGTAAATTTTTACTTATAGGTGTTACTAATGTTTTACTACGTAGGAAAGCAGCAAATTAAATATATTTCGCTACTTTAATAGCTGAATCAATTACCTTAATCCTTAATATTATTTTAAGCTAAAATAACTTCATTTAGTCACTAATATGTTTTTTTTTTAATACTTCAGTTTTTAAACGCATTTAGTGTTTGATCCAAGGAGAATTGAAAGAATTGAATACCGAACAACCTTCTCCCGATGATTTAATTTATATTCTTTAATAATATGTCGTAACTGGGGTCTGATTTCTCAAGTTTGACCAGTATTCTAGATTTACTGTTTCACAATGCCGCCAGTTTAATTTGAAATTAGTGTTATACTAATTAGCAGGCTTCAAAAAAAAGGAGGAGGTTCTGAATTCGTCGGATTTGTTTTTTCTTTGTACAATGTTTTATAAATACCCGAAGACACCTGTACCCAGGAGCGTGCAGGTAGGGTTATACTAATTAGCAGGCTTCAAAAAAAAAAAAAAAAAAAAGGAGGAGGTTCTGAATTCGTCGGATTTGTTTTTTCTTTGTACAATGTTCCATAAATACCCGAAGACACCTGTATCCAGGAGCGTGCACAGGGGGGGGGGGGGGAAGAAAGAACACTTGTTGGCCTGGGCCTGAGAATTAAGGGGGCCCAATATTTTTAAAACTAGGGGTGAACTTTAGGGGTAAACAATATGGAGAGGGGGCCCGGAAAAGTCATTTGTGACTTGTCCCAAAACTTCTGTGCACGCCCCTGCCTGTACCGATTAGGATTTTTTTTTTTTTTTTTGTTTGAAACAGTATACTTCCCCGGCGGTCTAATGGTAATCAAGTTCGGGTTTGATGAAATTGAGGGAACTTTTCAAATATCATACTCAAATTTAAAGCGATTTGTACTTTATTAACTTTCTATATCGTCTCAGTTAGTGAACCGGTTATTATGTAATTTTTTTTTTTGTTTAATGGATAGGAGGTGGTCTAACTTTACTCTAAGGTTCCAAATCTTTGATTTCCCCTATTTGTTCTTTAGAGAAAAGTTATGGGTAAAAAACAATTAATTTCATGTAATTTCCCTCACAAACGATTAAATATAAAACCCATTGTTGAAAAAATGCCATAAAACAAAGGTATGTGTTTTCTTTACCCATAGTGAAAGAAAGTACTAAAAAACATTATTATTCAGAAGAATCATAATGAGAATTTTGAATCAAAGATTCTCTGAAGCAAACATAAAATTCATTCTAGTGGACTTTTTTCATCTTCATCTATAATGGGGACATTTGAAGAATCATGCGACTTTTTTCAAGAGTTACATGACAAGTATCGTTGTGAAACATAAATTACAATTTACAATTTTACAATTTACAATGTTACAATTTATAATTTACAATTTTACGACTTGCAATTTACGGTTTATTTGTAGTTTGGGAAACCGTAAACATTTAAATGGTTCAAACTAAATACTGAATCCAGTCTACTTTTCATTAGAAATGAGATGTATAATTGTTGCATTTCTTCTAATGCTTGTTCATCGTGAGGTTTAGTTAAAAGTTTAAAGGGTTCTATATCAGATCGAGCTATTTCTTCAAGTCTTGACTCTACTGAGAGCTACGTATACTCGTCCTTTGACAAAGTTTTTTCCTAAATCTATGACAGCTTTATCGCGGAATGTTTGATACGTATTGTTGTGAAATATAATTTACAACTTACAATGCTTGAATATTGAAATTTAAATTTTACAAATTTAAAATTAAAGCGATTTTTGTTGTTGCTTTTTTTTTTTTAGGGAATCGTGCATTTGCTTTCGGATAGCAAACTTTGGTAAAGTTCAACTAATGACGAAGACAAAATTTTTTTGTACATAGTTGCGCATTTGAAAACGCCTTTCTTCAGTCATCGGAAGTCTCCGAGACGCTGTGGTCTATTTCTTTCTCCATCGTGCTCATCTTAGTTGTTTTCAGACTCATGTGCTCGACGCTTCCTTACTCGAGATGCGCGTTAGAAAGGCCTCAACGTCATGTACCACATACTCTATCCTAAGAACTTATTTTATATTTACACTTACACCACTAAAAGCAAAAAATAAATTACTTTTAAATTAAAAAAAAAGAACCGCCTTCAAAAAAACACCTAGGAACTAAAAAGCAAAAAATAACCGATTACACTTACGTACTATTTCCTACCCAACCTAGAAATGAAATTTATTTTACAATTCCAGTACAAAAATCAACTAAACTAAACAACCAATCATAAAATAATCCCTGAGTTTAACTACTATACGATGAATTAGTTTAAATATCTAACTAATTATATACGATATCTCTTAATTTTTAATAACATTTTGAAGTCGGGGCCTCCTAACTTAATTGAGTAGATTTAGTTTTAGGACTAATTTCGCGTTTAGATGAATTAGTGTTTAATTCAGGATTCGGTGGGCTGTCAGTTACGTTAGGTATATTATAGGAGGCCCCGACTTCAAAAGGTTATTACAAATTAAGAGATCGTTTATAATTAGTTAGGTATTTAAAATAATTCATCGTATAGTAATTAAAATAAGTGTTTAGTTTATAACTGGGTGTTTAGTTTTGTTGATTTTTGTACTGGAATTGTAAAATAAACTTCATTTCTAGGTTTGGGTAGGAAATAGTATGTAAGTTTAATCGGTTATTTTTTGCTTTTTAATTCCTAGGTGCTTTTTGAAGGCGGTTTTTTTTTTTACTTAAAAGTAATTTATTAACGAGAAAGTAGGTCAAATGAAACTTTAAATTACTTGTTTCAAGGCAGCATTTCAACACATCACTACTTAAAAAGGGTTTTGAAATTTGTAACCCTGAAGTTGGATCGAGAACAGTCTGTGATATGTCTTTAGCCGTAAATCGTAAATACAGACAAATCGAGATGGAGCTGATTTATCTATAAGATTAGTAGGAATGAATTCATGTTTAAAGGACAAGAGATAAGACTCAGCTTAACTCCCTTTCTTTTCTTAACCATTTAGTAAAAACACTGGAAAATGATTTAGGAAAACCTTTTGAATACTTTTTTTTGCTGTTGCTAAATTTTAAATGAAACGTTGCGTTGTATCACTGAGTACAGCAAGATAATGATGTACCGATTGCTTCCAAATGATTGCCCCACTAATAAATTCACAATCAACTAAATAAAATCGCCAGAAAAATACATATAACAATTTCAGTAAAACACTATGACTTCCGTTTTTTAGCTTACTTTCCCGTAAAGGTGAAAGAAAGAAGAAAAAAGCATGAGAGAAGGCTTGATGCATTTTTTAAATATTGCTAAAAACAGAAACAAGCAAACAAAAAAAATCAAAAATAAATAAAATAATTAAAAATATTTTGAAAAATTAAAAATTAGAAAGTAGGATTTAGAGATGGGGGAAATGTGTCTGTCGGCCTGCCTGTCCCCCATTAATAACTTTTGAGCAAAAAGTCCGATTAGATTTTCTTTCTTTCTTTTTTTTTTTTTTTTTTCGAATGATCTAGGCAAAGACACATCATTCCCATTATTTCCATTTTTCTCTTTTCGATTTGAACAATTTTTCGTTCAATTTTGAATTGTTAAAAAAAATTAACATTAGCTCCTACAGAGAAATTTCAAGCAAATATAGATCCCAAATTTGACGACAGAACATGCTTCAAACAAACTTTGTGGGAAAAAGCTCTTGATGAAGATATTTTGATTTAGCCATTTTAAGGATATTTTTGGAATAAAAAGGTTATAGACAGAGAGCCCAGGGCCGCCAGACCTAAGTTATTTTCTAAGTAACAAAATGTGCAAGATAGAATAGAGTTAGCATGTACTTTCAACATACGCGTGTTTATTAACTTGGTACGCGGGCCAATTTGCAAGTACTGGGTACTGAATGTACGCAAAAACAGTGCTAAACTAAGTTATTTTCTAAGTCTCAATTTTTATATTATGAAACTCAGGGAACCATTGCAAAGCATTTTGTAAGCTGCCAGACCAATCGTATGGGCCAAACATCCCGCCAGACACGTCCCATGGGTACTAATGGCTGCCAGTGGTGCAACCTTGCTTATTTTCTAAATCTCAATTTTTATATTATGATACTCAGGGAACCATTGCAAAGCATTTTGTAAGCTGCCAGACCAATCGTATGGGCCAAACATCCCGCCAGACACAGTTATAATAACCTACCAAACACGTCCCATGGGCACTAATGGCTGCCAGTGGTGCAACCTTACTTATTTTCTAAGTCTCAATTTTTATATTATGGTACTCAGGGAACCATTGCAAAGCATTTTGTAAGCAGCCAGACCAATCACATGGGCCAAACATCCCGCCAGACACAGTTAAAACGTCGCTGTGAGTACGAGCCAGTGAAAAATCAGCACTCCAAAAATAAGTATTATCAATGTTTTTGCGTACATTCAGTACCCCGTTCCTGAAATTTGGTCCACGGTCTAAGTTAGCAAGCATAACTGGGAGACCTGAAAAGTAGGACCTGATGAAAAAACGTAGATTCGGGGACGTAAAATCGGGGTTTCACTGAAATCCTAATTCATGTTTTTTTACTAGGTTTTCTGCTTTAACAATATTGCTTTTTGAAAGCAGACGCTCAATTCATGTTCTTTTTTGCATGCAGATTCTACGTCGAACGTCGCAGTCGCACAATAAGAAGAAAGAGATTTTAGGGTGATTTTAACTTAAAAATGAATGATATGGAACATTCTCCAGACATAACAGTAAAAGAAATTGTTACTATGGTAAGCACAATTCATTTAAATAATTTTAACTTTCTAGAAACTAATCTGAAGATTTTCTATCTGGGCCCTTTGTCTTTCGTTGGTTAAATTAGATTTGCAAAGCTGAACGTGAAAGTTTAACTAAAAGACCAAGCAGTCAGTTTTTTATTTATTGCAACTATCTCCCTCCTCCCCTTAAAAGAAACTTTTTTTTATCTACTATTCATTTTACTCTCTATTTCCGCTCCCCCCCCCCCCTTCCTCTTCATTAAAAGTTAAGCCCGATCAAAGAAAAATCTTTAGCGATTTCTTAAAAGTGAATTGCTGCAGGGTTCGCTACATCCGACTTTCCAAAAAATATTCAAGATAGGCCTGAAATGCTTCAATAATGAATGTTTTTTTTTTTATGTTTCTAGGATAAAATTAAATTAAAAAAAATATTGTTAAGTATTGTACTCAGTAATCAACAAACTTTTATCTTTTTATTTATCCTCAGTATAAGAAGAAAGAGAAAGGTGCTATTTTTGGTTGCAAGCTTTCCACTTAAATGTACATTTCGTTCACTTTTCTGTCAACATATTCGCAACTTGTTCATTTATTTTCAAAATATTTGCTCAAAACCCGCACAGCTACCTTAGAATTGCAATGGCGCAGCAAGTGGCTACAGTAAATTTAGAAACGAAAAGTTCCTTGCAAATTAAAAATAAGCTTTTGCTGCTTTCCAATTTCAAAATGAATTTAACTTAATTCCCTGAAGAAATAAATTTGGCTTGAAATATATGCAGCCATGGTATTATCAGAGGAACAATACGTGTGGAATAATTTGGACCGTGTTTTTCTGATGGAAAATGGGTTTCTTACAGAAAAATTAGTGAAGAATGAAGCTCCTAGGACATCTGCTTTGAAAAGCTGAAAAGTTTAGAAATTTTTGGATCGCTGTAGCCGATTCTCCAGCGTTTAGTAATCGTTATTAGCGTTTGAAAATATGCAAAGAGCTTTAAACTGGAACCATTTAAAAAGTTTCACTACAATTGAGGGATAATTATATCAAGGGTTCGCACTATATATATCAGGGCCGTAACTAGACTTCTGTTTCTGGGAGGGTTTTACCAACATATTTCTTGTAAAATCTATGTGATATATAAAATCCGATTTCATTTGAATATTCTATTGGTTTTTGTTACAGGTTAGATTGCTACTTTAAGAGCATTGATATGGTCAAATGTAAAAGATAACATATCTATTAACAGAGGAAAAAAATTGATGTATAGTACATTACATAACGTCATCCCTGTTAAATATTTGATGTATTTTTTAATAACTCAAAAAATAAATGCGTATACACTTGTACGTACTTTCGAAGAAAAAATATAATATTCATATATTTTTGACAATGATAAAAATATATTAATTGTAGAATTTGGCAATACCAAATTTAAAGAATGACGATATTTTTACTAGCGCTAGGTATTCAAAATCTGAAAGAAACGCTGTATTGTTTTGTAAAAAATGATGTTCACAGTAACTACAACAAAATTAAATACCGCAGATAAAACACTAAATTTTTAAAATTCTTCAATAATAATTTCATTTTTTAAAAGAAATAAAACAAAAATAAAGAATGAAGTAGTAATATAATAAATCTAAAAGCAAAAGCGAAGAGATACAATGAAAAGCATATTTTGGGAATAGTTTCGAAAATTTTTCGGAGGGGTTTCAACCCCCAAAACCCACTTAAATACGTCTATGAATAATATATATAACGCAAAATAATCTTATCTCTTCATTGCTTGTGGCCATTCTCGCCAAGCGACCACGTTACCATAGCTCCGCCCGAAACTCGCCAAGCGTCTGAAGCTGTGAAATATTTGTTTAGGGTACTTAAATATGTTTTTAATTCTGTAGAAAAGATGCTAGCGGGTTTGACAAGTAATTTAAAATTATTTAATTTTCAGTCTACAATGAGGAGGTAAGGGGAAGGCGAATAAGCTATTATAATTAACAAATAAAAGAAATGAAACATACTAGAATGAAAATATTAAAAATATCATTTATATTTTAGGCTAAAAAAAGGACAAAGAAAACGAATTTCTCGACTCCTACTATCTTGAATTGGTTTAGCTCAAATAAGAATTCGGAAGTCGACCATATTGATACTGGTACCAGGCAAAGAAAAAAGCCACGTTTAACTTCTTCAGAAACTAGGGATGTAGAATATTTGTCTGATAGTAGCAATCTTAACACTAGTGAGATAGTTCCTTCACTATCATTCATTAATTGAACTCCACAAGAAGTTACTAGTGGGACTACTGCTGAAGAAATTGAAAATTTTTGCTCAATTACCGCAGCTAAAGGAGACACTGAAGACGATTTTCCTTTAAATTACACGCCGGATGAGATCCCTGTTGAACAATTTATACCACCGAAGAATTTCAAATTTCCGCAAGAAACAAGTGGTTATTCGGCAGGCCGCATTTGTCAACATGGATGGTTTGAAAATTTTTCGTGGTTACTCTATAACACTGCAAAGGATTCTCTTTCTTGTTACAATTGTATTTCAGGCAAGTTAAAAAAATTGTCGATTTCTTCAATAGATGAAGAAAGAGCATTCGTGGATTCTGGCATTAGAAACTGGAGGAGAACTCTCGACAAACTCAGAAAGCACGAAAAAAGTTTGCATCACAAGAATATCGAAGCACAACTTTTATCGTTAGATAAAGGTAAAGCAGTCCAGTTTGTTAAACACAAAACTGAAGTCGGACCAAATTAAGGCAAGAAAAGCACTGCAATATATTATGACGGGTATTCGTTATCTAGCGAGAACAGGCCAGCCTCTTCGCGGCCACGCTAGCAACAATGATGGAAATTTGTACACATATCTGCAAGAATTGGGAACAACTTGTCCGGATATTGAATTGTGGTTGCCCAAGCGAGATAAATGGATGAGTCCAGACATTCAAAATGAAATTTTGGAAATGTTGGCCCACTCAATGCAGCGTCCAATGCTAGAAAAAATTAGGGATGCAAATTTTTTTGGCATTATTGCTGACGGTACAACCGATGCTGCAGGGAAGGAGCAGTTTTCCATTTGTATACGATACTTCGCAAAACATTTGGGTAAAACGGAATACATGTTTTTAGGGGTGTTTAATGCTCCAGACACTACCGGGGTAACACTTACATAAGTCATAAAAGATGTGCTTCAACATTGCAACCTTGACCTCAGTAAATGTCGTGGACATTGTTTTGACGGAGCCGGTAATATGTCTGGCCCCAAGCTGGGCGTGAAAACAAGGTTCAAGGAATTACAACCGAAATCTTTTTTTGTACATTGTGCAAATCATTCTTTAGATCTCGCATTACAAGAGGTTGGCACGTTCCAATAGAATAATTGCTGATTCTTTAAGTTTGATCAAGGCTGTATCTAATCTAATTAGAGAATCATCCAAACGTAGGGATGTGTACAAGAACATCGTTCTTTGCCCAACCAACAATGATGAAGAATGTGACGTAAACGTCAATCCAAAGCAATTGCTTCCTCTTTGCCCTACCAGATGGGCGGTTCGATTTTTTGCCATATCGCGATTCGTCGAAAATTATCCAGTTTAGTTTTAGAGACTCTTGAGGCATTGTTGAAAGATACAACAGCACTACGTGGTGAGAAAAAGGCTGAAATTAAAGGTTTCATAAGAAGCTTAAAAAAATGTAAGACATTTGTTGCCATAAATATGACCAAGGAACTTTTTGGTCCTTGCGAAATCTTGGCGAAAGTTCTTCAAACAACCCAATTTTCTGCCGCAAGCGTCAAGGACGCCGTTTCATCATTAGAGGAAACAATACATCATATGAGGGAGGATAGCCATTTCGAAACCCTTTACAAGAAATGGGAGAGCAAAGCTTCCACGTTTAATTTAGAAATGAAAGTAACAAGCGAAGGTAGGAAAAAGATAGTTCCATTACGGTATGAGCAAACCAGCCATCCATCCGCTTCAGCGCAAATGGGATAAAAAGAAAAATTGCGCGTTAATTTTAGAGAAGCTCTAGACCTCATAACCAGTGAGTTGAAAAGAAGATTCAACCAAAACAGTTTTGATTCCCTGATAAAGATAGAATCCATATTTACGGACATAGCTTCGGGTTCAATAGATCTGAAAGAAAAGCTTGGGATTCATGCAGAAGATTTTAATCTACCAAAACTTTTTGCTCAACTGATACTTTTGCCCACACTTATTCCAGACGTCACAGACAGAAATGCATTGTCTGTTGCCAGCAAAATTATGTCTTCAGATGAATTGGTGAAGAAACTATTTTCGGAAGTTTACCTTTTGGCCGAATTCATTTTGGCGATTCCGACGTCAGTCGCGACAGCTGAGAGATCGTTTAGCACTCTTCGGCGACTTAATACATTTCTTCGAACGACAATGAGCCAACAAAGATTGAACCATTTAATGCTGTTGCATGTTTACAAGGAGGAAGCAATTGAAATTGATTTGGGAGCCGTATGTGAGGAATTTGTAAGCAAAACCACAGAAAGAACTTTAACTTTTGGGGGTCGTTGAAAGTGTTTTATTTCGGTTACCTGTCACAAAAAGACCTTTTTAGCTAATATTTTGGAACAAAAAATTTTAATTACTTTGACAAGGTGATTTTCTTTTTAATAAGTGCTTTAAAAAATGATGAATTGTGTTTTTCTTCTTTTTCACCCCCCCCCCCTCTCTCCTTGGTTTCAAAACCCATTGTTTATTTCTCAGACAGAAATTTGAAATTTAAAAGAAATAATAAGGAAAACTACCCATCTTGATCAATGTCTTGAATTTGTTTTATTTTTATTTTCTCAAAAATAATATCAATTAATCACTTTTAAAGAGCTTCCTTTCTCCCGTTTTCTGTGCCCTCCCCCCCCCCTTCTTTTTTTCGAAATGATTATATACTTTATGTATTCCAAAAACTACCAGTCTTCGTTCATGTTTAAGTTTGATTGAACAGTTATTTCGATAATTGCGCTCTCCACCAGCTGTTATACATATTAGCAGCTGTTATACATACTACTCCCCATTTTCCAGTTTCTCTACAATAGCCTTCAAAATTCATTACATGAGCATTTTCAAGCAATCACACAAATTAATGCCATAATTTTCTGATGTGATGTTTCTTTGTCACGACATTTTTTTCTGACGCACATATTTTTTTTTTTTTTTTTGCGTCCCTTGTATTGTTATAATTTTAATAATTAGAGTTTTAAAACTTTAACTAACTTCAAAACTTTTAATACTCCTCAGTCTTTTTTATTACTGTTATATTTTGTTATTTTATCCTTATAACGACACATGTGTAGATATGAAAAATCAAAGTTGTACTCAGAGTTGTTCATACTTACAGTTTTATTAATTAAATACTAATAGTTACATTCATGCTATTGTTTTAAGTTTTTATCAAAACACAAACGTAAACCTTCGGTAAGTGGTTTTATTTTTTTAAAATGATTTATATTCACAGTGTAGAAAGCCGCTCATTAAAAAAAAAAAAAAAAAAGCGCATCAAAACACGGTAGATGGTTTTCAAATCACTTGTTAAATGTTTGCAATCCTACGTAAAGATAAAATTTTGTATTTTTGCTCTCAATATGCGTTTATGCTGCAGCCCTAGTTTTTTCATTTCATTTTATTACAATTTTTTTTTTTGTTTTTTGTTTTTTGCCTCTTCGTTACTGGGATGGATCTCCATTAATCAGATATATTAAGTATAAAAGTAATGCTTTTCCATGAACCCAAAGAAAATAAAGCAGTTGAAAAAAATGAATTGAGTGCTTTAAATTATTTTATCTTGATTTACATTTTGAAGAGGGGAACCCTGTCAATTGGAGTAGGAGATGATTTTAAACTTGAATATTAAATTTGGAATTACCCACAAATCAAGTTTTTATGTGTCATATCTATGTTTCATCTTCTCTGCGGCTTAATTGATTATCATTTAATATGATTCTATTTTAGATTCTTGTTAGTAAAATATGAGAAAATTCTCAAAAATAAATGAACGAGCACTCTGTATTTATAACTGTTTGAATATCCTACCTTGCTTGCTTTGTACTTTCTGCAAGTTTCGTTTAATTGCCACAATTCTTTTATGATGGTGCAATTTTCTCAAACATTAGTATATAATTAGAATCAAAACTTCATTTAAATTTAAAAATGTGTTCAGAACTTTTTAGAGACGGTTATTATAATAGACGATGGATTGAATTTTGAGACCCCCACCAAGGGCTTCAGCCCTTTGATCTCAGGCACTTTCTACAATGAGTCCCAGCTCCCCCTGCTTTTGCAAAGTTCCTACGCCTCTGCTCAGAGCGACGTTTTAACTGTGTCTGGCGGGATGTTTGGCCCATACGATTGGTCCGGCAGCTTACAAAATGCTTTGCAATGGTTCCCTGAGTATCATAATATAAAAATTGAGACAAAAAATAACTTAGTTTAGCACTGTTTTTGTGTACATTCAGTACCAAGTATCTGCAAATTGGCCCGCTGACCAAGTTGATGAACACGCGTACGTTGTAAGTACATGCTAACTCTATTCTGTTTTACAGATTTTGTTACTTAGAAAATAACTTAGGTCTGGCGGGCCTGGGCTCTTGGACTATTAGAGCGTTGCGCCTGCGGGAGATTTTCCAACAGTTTTCTAGGAAACCAAAACACTAAAAACTGTTGTTTGGTTCCAAAAAATTGAAACAAATGATTCCGACTTTTAAAATTTTAGAGCCTTCGACTCCGACTCAACTAACTTAAAATCAGACCGCCTTCGGCTCTGACTCAACTACCTTAAAATCAGACCGACTCCGACTCCACGACTCTAACTCTGACTTCGCAACCATGGCAGAAATGCAGATTCGGAGGGAAAATGACCGACTCCGACTCCAATCTTGGAATTTTCTCGACTCCGAATCCTTTACCCCACAATCAGCCCCCCCCCCCGACTCCAACTCCGCAGTCCTGGTTTATATTGTGTAACTAGCGGTACCCACATGGCTTTGCCCGTAGTAGAAAATTAAAAGGTCGTTTGGTTCGCCTGTATATTTACAAATAATGGATGATGAATTTCTCACCAATTTTTGCTGTGTTAATTTGCTCGCTCACGGGGTCGCATATGGTAGTTTGCTCGTCCACGTTATGGTAATTTGTACGTCCACGTTATGATAATATGCTCGGTAAAATGTTCTTAAAATTGGAATAGAAAAAGAAAAAATATCGATTTTTCGAAAAATCTCTTCGATTTGCTCACCCCTCTGCTACGAACTAATTTTGTGCCAAATTTCATGAAAATCGGCCGAACGGTCTAGGCACCATGCGCGTAACAGACATCCAGAGATCTAGACATGGACTTTCAGCTTTATTATTAGTAAAGATTAAGATAATGATTGATGAGAGGATTTTTTATTTCCACAATTTTAACTAATTATTTTTATTTTTTGGCAACGGGAAAAATAAGGAAATTCGGAGTGCTTCATTTTTTATCAGAAAGAAAGAGCTGTGCGGACGATTTTATTTTTACGGAAAATTTTTGGTGAAAGAAGGCTTTTTCTTATTTATTTATTTAATTTCTGATGTATATTTATTTATTTATTTATTTAATTTTCGGCAAGGAAGGAAAAATAACATCCGAAGCGCTTTATTTTTACCCAAAAGAAAGAGCAAAAAGCTTTTTTTTTTTTTTAATGAACTGTATTTAGTTTAATGTATTTTTTCTCTTTAATTTCATTTTTTTCCGAAAGATATTAAAGAATTTTTTATGGAAGAATTTATATTAGCTGCATTGCTTAAAAGGTGCCACTACCTACTCGATCGGGAAAATTTATTAGATGAGAGAGGTATTTTGTTTTTAGAAATCAGCTTTAAAATGTTAAGATGTATGTTTGGCATACGAGAAAGTAAACTTGTTAAGATCTGGACGGAACTTCTTGCTATTTTGGTAAACATTACAGTTCTGTTGGTAACAATGTTAATGTTCATAGGTGTAGAAACTACTCGAAAATGTTATCTTTTAATTAGAATAAAACAGAAGTTTAGGAGTTAGAGAAGCGTTTTAGCAGTTTAAAATACAGATTCTCATGATTCTATTTATACATTTTATACAGTGTAAATTTCTGCACGATGCGACTGCTCACCTGCGGGAGAGTAAATGCAGCAGTTTCCAATCGAAATATGTATTTACTAGTATCAATCTTAGTTTTCAAGGTTAAAAATCCTTCTGGAAAAGTTACGGATGTGAAAGACGGAATAATCGAAATTCATGCCATGACGTGGTTGATAAATTATCCGTCAAAAAGTTTAGCTGCAATTTATTTGATATAAAATAATCTTTACCTATAATACACTTACTAGCGTAGATAGAACTAATTACCTCATGAGGCGAAGGCATAATAGTCCTTACCTGTATATGAGCTGCATATGAGTAGTATTAGGATCATCAATAGTGTTTATACCAAGAGTTTTGAGAGAGGGGGGGGGTGACCCAGTCCCGTGATTTGGGGGGAGGGGCAAGGAGCCAGGTCAATTCCCCCCCCCCCTGACTTTTAAAAATTGATGTTTTACATACAAGTGGAAGTATTTTCTGTTATTTCTTAGTTAATTTTTCATTGAGTATACCCCTTTCGCTCCCCCTCCCTCACGGGAAAAAATTAGAAAATACGGGGTGGTTTTACCCCACAACCCTGTCTGTGTTCCTGAATACGTTGTAATATTCTAATTCGTAAATAAATTTCAGTTCTTTTAAATTACGTTCCTCTTTTAATACCTACGAAAATGCTCCTCAATAATTTTCATCAACTTTTTAAAATTTGCTCTTTTAATAAAAGAAGAACATTGCATTACTTTGGAAATCCTTCAAGTTTCGATTTTTTCTGTTCCAAAGATATGGACAAGAGATTAATTAAAATTTCAAAAGTAATTTCTGTGAGGAGTATTCAACGCATCCAATTAAAGGGTATTTCATTGGACAAGAGATGCATCGAGTCCGAAGTCCGTGATTAGAGGGGGAGGCAGAAGGGGGTAATTGTGCGCCCTTTGACCTGGGAGAAATAGAATGGTTTTTGTGCATGTCTGTGTGTGTAGCTATATTCTTCAAAATTTTAAACAAAATATATAAACTATCCTCATTATTTTCAAAAACGCATTTTGTTTTCAAAAAACATGAAGGCTTTTGATTTTCTTTCTTTATTTTTAACCCCCGACACACAAAGGAAGGAGGTTATAAGTTTGACGTGTCTGTGTATCTGTCTGTGGCACTCTAGCGCCTAAACGGATGGACCGATTTTTTTTTTTTATTTTTTAATTTTGTTCGAAAGGAGAGTTGATCGAGAGTGTTCTTAGCTAGGTTTCGTCCTCGGATGACATTAATTAAAGAAGATATTAATTAAAAACTTCTGAAAGGTTTTTTGCGATTTTTGCAGTGAAAACACATTAAAAAATTTAGTACCTAACTGAAGAGTAGTTTTTTCTGCGCCTGATAGAATGTGTTTGGAACCTTCCATGTTATGTAGTATTCGAATTATAACGTTTTTTAAAGCAGATTTTTAAATACGGCTAAGTCGTATTTAAAACGCGATTTTAGTTCCGCGATTGGTAACCGAATTCATTTTTAACCGACAAGGAAATTACGATTTCGATTTCGATTCCGAGTCACAACTGACTACAACTGTATTTATGTCGAGGACTGCACACTAAGTGCCTTGCCTCCATTATTTTTTATACCGATAGATGGCAGCACCATCACTGGATCGAACAGTTAATGAGAATTTAGAACTAGACCAGGAGCTAATAGCTACCTGGTGCTAGCACCCCCAGAGGTATCGTTTCACTTGGAGGACATTGAGACCACGAGCACTGGCGTAGCTACAGTGTTTGTTGCCCGGGGCGGTTCTTCAATTAGCCGCCCTTCGTTGTGAAATAGCTAACACATTAAACTGTCAAAGGTGTTAAAATTAAAACTAGAAGTTTAGTTAAAGAAAAAAAAGACGTAATTAATTTCTTTATACTCTCAAAAGAAAAAGAAAGGGGGGGGGGGGTATTAGGGCCTTTTAATTGAAAAAATTGCTGAATGAAAGTCAAAAATTGCAATTTTTAGTGAAGTTAGGAGAAAGGGTGGGTTGGTTTGTTTTCGATTTTTTTCAAAGTTAGTCTCTTTTAGTGTTTCTTTTTTAACGTTAAGTGATCAGTGGGCACCGAAAGGTAATTTTCCGAAACGAAAGTTTTCAAATGCAGTTTCTTCTACTTTGAAGAGGTTAAGATAATCGAGAATTCTCGAATACTCAATTCAACAATTTTAAGTTCTGAAATATACAATTTAAGGCTATCTTTGGCAACCCAATTGCATGCGTATTCCAACCCAGTTGTAGGCGTTAGGGAAGAGAGACAGGCGTTGAGGTATCTTACTGAAATGCTTTTTAAATTGAAATCAATTTTAAGGGTATCTTTGGTGGTTTGGTAGGATGGGGAAGGTTCGAGTGCTTTCTTTGGAAATTTCTCGGTACCGAAGCCTGAAAAACACAATTTTAGGCTGTCTTTGGTGTCGTTAAAGGGTTTCCTAACGCCAGACGGCACCAAAAATGTTGTGAAGCCAGGCGGCTCTATCCTGGAAAATTTCCGTAATTGACATACGACTTTAGGCTTTGTTTGATAATGTTAGAAAAAAGAAGGGACAGAAGGAGGTTTCCCTCCCATAATCTTTCTTAAATTTGAAGTTCATTTCAAGTTACCTTTCAGAAAGAAGGGTAGCGAGCTCTCCCCCCCCCCCCCACACGCAATTTTTAAGAACGAAATTTTGGGCTATCTTTGGGGACCTTAGGAAAAGGGGTGAAGATTTCTGCATTCTTCTCTCGGAAATTTTTCAAAATTAAGTTTTCAAAGAGCGATTTAAATCTTTGGAGACATTAGGTGAGAGGGGGAGGGCGATTAATGTATCTCTCGGAAAAATTCCGACATTGAAGTTCTAAAAGCATATTTTAGGCTATTTTTAAACACTTTATGAGATTAAGGAGTCAAATGCTCTTTTCCCAAATTGATATTGAAGTATCGATGTTTTAAAAGCGTAATTTTATTCTATATGTTGAGACTTTAGAAGAGAGGGTGGAAGTTTTCTGTGGAAAAGTTTTCAGAATTAAAGGCCAAAATATGTACTTTTTGGCTGTGTTTCTGTGTTTGCTGCGTTAGAGGAAAAGGAAGTGTTAGGGGCCCTGCCCAGAAAATTTCCAACTTTGGGGTCTAAAAACGTATTTTAAGCTATGTTTGGTGATATCAGGGAAAGTGATGAGAGATTTGAGCGCTCTCCCACTTAAAAACATTTTTAAGCTAGCTTTCGCGATGTCAGACTGCAGAGTAGAGGGGGGAGAGGTCCCCAACGAGAATTATTTGAAACTGAATACACTAAAACACATTTTTAGACTGTTTGGCCAAGTTGAAGGGATAAACCAAATGTTGTAAAATGAAATTAGCTTACCTTCCATAGGGAATAGACTAACATGTGATCCATAGTTTTCGCATAGATTTTCTACTCGCAAAAGCGTGAAAACCCTTTTACTTCTTTTAAAGTTAAAAACTCTTGTAATGAATGAGATCAGTGGTTGGAAGTAGCGCGCTACAAGTAGCGACGCTACTGTAGTAGCTACATTTTTTAGTAGTTTGTAGTGTAGCGCACTACTTTTTTAAAAAAGTAGTGTAGTGAGTAGTTAACTACAAAAAAATAGTAGTTTGTAGCGATTTCTGGAAACTACTTTTAAATAAACTGAAAAAAAAATCAAGGTTCAAACGAATTTGACTGGAGCAAATTTTACACAAGTACATCAGCGGATGTAATGAGAAATAAGACTCATAAAAATACGAGCTGACCTCAGGCATTTCATTTTGACGCCATGCGTTCTATCTGTTTGACGCGATTAGTTTGTTTGCTGTCGTAATTTTCATATTTCACCAATATTTATACTGAAAAAAGCACTTATTTTCGCGAAAATGAAGACATCGGTGATTTTGCGATTGAAAATTTGGTGAATTTTATATGAACAGACCGAAGATTGAAAAACAAAAATATTTTAGCGAGGCTTAAATTTCCGACAGTATTCATCAAATAAAAAGAAACTACTGAAAATGTTATAGAAAAGGATGAAATTGAACTGTTCTGGAGGACTTACAATAAATACGAGTATAAAGTGTATGAGAGTATGATAACGGAAATTTTTCTTAGTGTCTTCTGATGAGCTAATTTATGATTTTTTTTTTTGTTCAATCCTCTTACGCTGTGTATTAGGGTGTCTCCAACCCCCTCCCAAAAAACAATCGAAAGTTGATTTTTCAAGTCGCACACTCTCGTATATTTTATCCTCTTACGTCAAAAAAAAAAAAAAAAATCATATAATTTGAACAACGGCAACAAGTGCCGATTATGTCTGAAAGTGTGAACCAGCACTTGTGTAATGCTAGGCCAAATTAAAATAAAATGCTCTTTTAGAAACTCAAAATTTCTGTTGATAAAACGTTGCTCCTACACCCCACATACGCACCACAAAAACATTTATTCAAATTAAAAACCATTTAGACATTCCACACGTGGCCTAACATTTATAATTTTCTTCAAAAAATTAAGTTTTTGATACATATTTTCAGAAATGCAAGATTTTACGAAATTATCAAGCTGAGAAATATAAACAGTAAAGTGGAAAAGTAGGTAATTAGCGTTAAATAGAAATTTTTGTTTTCCTGCAATTTTTAAGTCACCCACATAGTACTCAAAGATATGGATTTTTTCAAGGTTGAGTTAAATTTTTCATTTAAACGATATTTTTTTATTATTCGTTTGTAATTGTTGACCTGTAAATACGTTCGCCAGTAATTTTTAAACTTGATATTCTATTTAAATTTATATGTAATTTTTTAAAAGATAACTGGAAAAAAATTCAAATAAAATTATAAATTTTAAGTCAAGTGTGGCATATCCAAATGTTTTTTTTAATTTTAATAAATTTTCTTGTGGCACATGTGGGGTGTTGGGTACAGAGGGGGCAACGTTTTATGAACAGAAATTTCGCGTTTCTAAAAAACTTTTTTTTTCAATTTGGCCTAGCATACAAGTACTGTTTTACACTTTCAGGTGCAAGTCGGCACAGGTTGCCGTTGTGCAAGTTATATGAAACTTTTTCTCACGATTGTTTTGAGACAAGAGGAAAAATACATTAGTGTATGCTACTTGAAAAATTGACTTTCATTTTTTAAGGGACAACCTATTGTATATGCTTTTTTATTTACTTATTTTTCGGAAAGTAGCGAAGTAGCTACTACATTTCAAAAGTAGTTTGTAGTTGCTACGTTTTCAAAAAAAGTAGTTGTAGTTGTAGTTAACTACATTTGTAACAAAGTAGTAGTAGTTGTAGTTCGCTACAAAAAAAATGTAGTTTTTCCAACCACTGAATGAGATATTAAAGCAAACTCTGAAACATATAAAGCCGTCTCTGTGAAGAGCAATAAATTGCTTCGTGTACCATTTCACACCTCCTCCTCACTTTCTTACCCTTGTCACCATTTTCCAGAAATAAAAAAAGGAAGTTTTTGTTTCACGGGGAGGTTTTCAAAAATTTCTCTTAAAATCCATTGTTAAATTTTTCTTCGAAAATTGGGAAATATCATTGTTTTCTTCCTCCTGGAGTTGACCTCTACGGTCTAAAAAAAAAGAAAAATATTGGTCCCATGACTTTCCACCGTGGCCCCCTCAGACAAAAAACAAGGAATTGTACTGATATGATTTCAAGAAAAACACTTGTTCTGTATTAAAGTAATTTAAATCTGGTAGTAATACAAAAGATTAAGATTTCGAAGATATTTTTTCTTTTTGCTTGCAGGAAGAGAATAAAACCAAAATTTCCTTATTAGGAAAATACGTTTTTCCCCCCACATCAAAAGGATCAATTTACTGCCCCTAGAAAAGCGCCGCCCGGGGCGGACCGCCACCTCCGCCCCACCCTAGCTACGCCACTGACCACGAGCATATTTAACGTCGCTCAGTCCCCTTTAATGACGACGGTGGGTCTTCGACCATCGAGGTTCGAACTCAGGACCCTCCGGCCCCGAATCCGACACGACAAGGAAATTAAAAGTAATGATTTAAAATTTTTGCATGTTGCCAGTTTCTATTTGTTAACAAATAAAATATACTTGTAATTAATTTTTAATTGTATACGGCTTTTAAAAGGATTTTCGATTTTCCCTCTTGATTCTTCATTTTCGACTCAGTCGGGGCTTTTTTAAATTTTTAATTTTCGTTACTTGTGTAGAATTTCAACACATTCTTTTTCTGGCATTTTCATTACTTTAAGTAGTCTATTTGTTGTTTACTACAAAAACAATTTAAGATTATGGCACCAAATATTTTAGCGAGTTTCAGTAAACACACACAAAATTTAACAAGAATTAAAACATTTTTATCAGTTTAACTATTTAGGTCGTTTTTGTGAAAAGAATTCGAAGGACAGATCACACTTGTTCCAAAGAACACATTCACAGATTGCTAGAACAAGGAAAAGTTCTACTACGTAGTCAAAAGTTGTTTATCGAATCATGTTCTAAAACGGGCACTATTTTATCATAATAACGCGCAGTGTCATCTTGATTTAGAAAGGTCAACAAGCGAAAGTTCAAACGTAAGAATTGCATAATCGATAAGAGTATCATTAAACAAAGTAAAAGAATAAAATCGAATGCCCGAAATGAACTTTTAAAAGCAGACATCAGTGAAGTTCAAGAGGAGAGGCTCATTTCTGAAGCGTTTTGAAGTCCGGAATATTCGATTAAAACAAGCAAGCATTAGGGGAGATCGGGCCCAGTTGATATTGGGTTAAGTTGATACAAGGGCTTTGATTCTGGAATGTGCATGTGCCCAGAACAGAGCTTCTCATGAGAAGTTGATTGATGTGATGTGTGTTTAAGTAATTACAGTGGACTCTCGCTATTCTGAACACTCATGGGATCGAGAAAAAGTGCTCAGATTATGGGGGTGAGGATGATATATATAGAGAGAGACTGGATAATACATGTTTATTCATTCTATTGCCTCGATGGACTATGTTCAGTAGGGGAAACTGGGGAGGTTAGACCCACTTTTTACAAAGTTATTTTTTCAAAAAAAAAAAGTTTCCATAAGAAAAATTTCTAGTTGTCGTTCTTCGAGAGGAAATATATCTGTGCAACGTTTACATTGTTTTTTATTAAATTAAATTATTTTTTTTTATTAGCGATTTTCAAAAGTGTCCAAATTGGGTAAAACCTCCATACTTGAGGGAGGTTAGACCCACCATGAGGGAGGTTTAACCAACTAGACGTGATCCGTTTTCTGCCTCCTTTGACTTTTTTAGTTCCTCCTTTGGCAAATGGGCGTAGCTGTTCAGATGTTACGAGTTGTGAATTAATTGAACTTGTAGATGGAACAGTAGAATCGGAGGAAGAACATTTCTTAGTAACATTTAACTACAGTAAATTTATGGGAAGTAAATAAAATAAATTAACGAAAACAAAACGAGCAATATTTTAGAGAAATAGGGTCTTAAAACCTTAGGGGTCCCTGGACCTCAGCCTGGTCATCCCATGGATAGATGAGGGCATGTATGGGTTGAAAATCTTAATAAGTATATTAACAAAGTAGAAAAGCAAATTTCAGTTGTGTTTAGTTTGATCAGAATTGTTCACAAACAGGAAGTGTTTCAAATGATTATAATCTATACTATGTAAAGTGACTTTATTTACAAGTTAAGAGCACCATTTATTTCATTTGAGTTAAACAATCTTGCTTAAAACTAATAGAATAAAATATTGTTTTAAAAATGCTACACCATCGAATGAAATTAAATGGAGAGGGTTGACCCGGGTCAAACCTCCTGCAACTGAGGTGGGTCGAATCTCCCTTGAAAGCCATTTTAGAATATATAATAAAAAACGTATTAAAATAAATTTTGAGTTTTAAAAGTAAGTACAGTAGACCCTCGTTTTACGTGGGGGTTACGTTCCATGGAAGTGCCGTGTAAATCGAAACCGCGTAAATTGAAACCTAATAATAGTGTTAAAATAGTGGTTTGGTTCCGTAGATAGCAAAATATGTACTTCATTCTAGTGATGAATAATTGTATAACTTTAATGTGTATTTATATCGACTTTTATGCGCAACATGCATAAAGAACCCATAAATTAATTTCGTGTTCTGTTTATAAAAAGGAGCTAGCTGACTATGATAATCTTTTGGCAGTCATTAAGAAAAATTTTTCTGCAATTCTTTGCAGAGCATTAACGTATCCATGATCACTTGCGTCATTTTCATGATAGTCTCTTCCTTCACTAACAAATCAGAAAGATCATTTCTATTGTCTAGGAATGGCTCAAAATTTTCAATATGAGCGTTTTTGGTTGTACGTCACAGACGTCGGCGTTGGTTTTGGCCTCCTTTGTCTCTCCTAAAAGCTCTTCCAGTGAGTTCTGAACTGTGTGAGTTTAACAACTTTACGTCTGGAAAGAGCTCTGCAACCAATCGCATAAAATGTCACCAGTGGCCCAAGCTGCATTATTAGCACGCCAAAATGCAGTTGATTACGCGTAATCTGCTATCTTTAGAAGTCTGGATTTTGAAAGAGGGGAAATTGTTATCTGGCATTGCAGCATCATCCGCGTAAAACAGAAACTCAACCGCGTAAAATGAAATAAAGGTGTCAAATCTTAAACCGCGTAAAATAAACCCGCGTAAAACGAGGGCCTACTGTATGCAGGCTTTTAGCACTTTTATCAGAGTATATAGGGGATATTGTCCCAAAAGCGGGTAGGCTTTCGTATGCCCCCCCCCCCCCCAATGGTGTGTTAGCGGCGATGAATACGTATGTCGTGTTTACCCGAAACGGCATGGCGCAACCAAGCTTAAAATTAAAAAAAAAAGAAAAGATACATTTAAAAAAAAAAGAAGTTTTGTAACTTGTGATTAGTCGAAGACCATTTTTTTATTATTATTATCAATAATATTAACGTATTCTGACACTATCCACCTATAAACTACGATGGTCATTCCGTTTTTTTTTTTTTTTTTTTTAATTATAAATTTAAGGTTATAATTATTGAAATAAAAAAAGTGCTTTTGGGCAAAGCGGATATAGGATTTAATCATATATTTATTTAAAATTTCTTAACTCGTGTGCTGACTTAGATTTTCTCTTTCAATAGGATAAGTATAACTTTTAAAAGTTATTTTTTAGGATGGCAATTAATTAGTCTATTAATTAACTCAGTTCTTTCCTTATGTTTTATAAACAAATGTACTGACTTTAAATTGGATAAGTACAACTGTGTTATATATTTTTATATAATGACAGGTAGCTAGTCAACTATTTTAATCATATATAACTTCATGTTTGATTGAAAAATGTACCAAACGACAATTAGTTAAGCTTACCTGCTTTGGGCTGAATGGTAGGGCAAAGCGGGTTTTTCACATGTTTGTTAAGTTTGATGATAAATAAACATTAGATTTGAAATAATACAAATACAAAAAGTCACGTTTTATTTTGAAGTTAAACCCTGCTAGGAAATAAAACCGAAATTGTTGCGATTAAAATCCTTTACAATTTTCGAGCGTTCTTCGAAAACCTACCCGTTTTGGGCTACCCTCCCCTATATAGTGCAACTTACTTCTATAAAAGTGATTGGCAAATCGCACAGAGGAGATGAACTTGCAACGAAAAATGTTACTTTTTTTCGTGAAAAAGCTATACACGCGGTTTCTTCTTAATTCTACTTTAAAATGACTAAAAAATAGAAACAGCTTTCTATTTGTCTTAATATCATGCTGCACTCGGACCTCATCAATTCAAAATATGTTTAAATATGAAAATGATAGGGTGGATCAAACCTCCCGTGTGGTCAAACCTTCTATATCTCCCCTACCCCGCTCGTGCAGATACAGGAATACAAGTGTAGTCGAACTCGCTTATAACGAACTCAAAAGGGGGCCGCAATTTTTGCTCGTTATTTTCGAGTGCTTGTAAATGACATGTTCATGGCACGAAAAAAATCATAAAATTTCAGTTTATTTGTTCTTATTTTTGTACGGTTTTTAAGAAATTGGTTATTATTATTATTATTTTGAGTTGTATTATTGCAGGGGCGCCAACTGCGAGACAGGGGGGGGGGGGATTTTTTTTTTACGAGGCTCTCGCTTTTCAGAGGTCTTTCTGCAGTTTGAGGTGGGGCTACTACGCCTTTGCTTTTTGGGGATAGGACGGGGGGAGCATAGGCACCCCTGCTTATTGTTTTTTTACTTGTGTTATTATCAGGGATGTGCCAGCTGCGCCAATCGTCGATCCTGCGCTAAACTGCTACAAAATACCGCTAAATGTACGATTTTTGCGCCAAAATCGATTAAACTTGCCCCAAAAGTGCGTTTTTGCATTTAATATTGCAGTTTCTTCAGCATATTTGGCAGTTTTTGCAGATTAGCATAAAGTTCATGCATTTGGAACTGTTTTTTTTTTTTTTTTTTTTTTTTACAATTTTTTGAGCTAGTCTCGATTTTTTTAAGCATTTCAAAATCCGATTGCATCCGCTTTTGAAAAACTCGATCGTTTTAATTTACTGTGTGATTCTGCCACCTTGACAACAATTATTTTGTATTGAACATAATTTTCAACCATTCTTATTTATGTTTTCAGTAGGATAGGACTTGTAAGTTTGTCTTCTTGCCACACCCACTCGAAAATGTCAATCCAGTTGCATCCAAATTGATTTAAATCATTGCCATTTTTAAAAATTAATATTGTTCACCAGTTTTTAGCATGGGTTCCTTAAAATTTAGGGCAGAAAATTGATCTCTAATTTCAGTTGGAGACACTTAAGATGGCAAAAATCGGGGAAGGTATTTTTTTAATTTATTTTTTAAACATTTTTCGCATGTATTTTTTAATTCCTTTTCTTATGATATCATTTCTCAAAATCAATTTTTTCTTTGTAATGTCATCATTATTTTTGTGGTTAAATTGAAACAGTTAAAAATGAAAGGTTTTCATGTTGCCTTTGCAATATCTTCAGATTTATAAATCAAGTAGTTCAGTATAACATATATACATATATATATATATATATATATATATATATATATATATATATATATATATATATATATATATATATATATATATATATATATATATATATATATATATATATATATATATATATATATATATATATATATATATATATATATATTTTAGAAGGTCAAATAAGAAAATAACTTACACATACCAAAAAAAAAAAATAAGTCCATGGCTAAGAGTACGCGATTGAAGTTTTTTGGGGGCTGTTTTAAAGGATATTTTTCACACCTTGGGAAAGGGGTGAAGTGAAAAAAAAAATAGGACTAGGTTTTTTTTTAAATTAGCATTCGAGTCAAAAATAATTGAATAAAACAAATCGGTTACAAATTTGGCAAAAGAGGACATCAGAAAACACATCTTTTCTCAACACACCAACCAATCGGGCGGTCGAGGGGTGATACGGGGGGGGGGGGTGCCCAACTAGGAGCGGGTCATGGCACAGTCTGCACCATGCAGATTGCGCCATTGGAGAGTTGGGCCATTGAAATTGTAAGGGACGGGGGTGTTTTTAAGGCTATTTTTCTTTTTTTTTTAGGAGGGGATCTCCGCGCTCAGGGGGTCTGTGTTGTAGTTGGTGAAGAAGGAGTGCACCCTTCCTCTTGCGGGGGGGGGGATGGACATCCCTGCAGAGGAACAATGTCCGATTAAGATATAAAGAAGTTCTAAACCAAACGTTTTTTCCGGGACCCTAAAAAGTCAATTATCAACAAATTGTCAGTTAATCATTACAAATAACAAATTAAAACTTTCTAAATTCCCCCCCCCCCCATTACCATTGATTTTTTTTCACCAGATAGCTAAAACCGAAAATAAATTGTCCACTTCTCAGCTAAAAACCTGTATTATCCGCCCTTGTCGGTGTAAAAAACATAAAGTGAGCGAAATAAATATGCACTACATCAGATATTCAGCTTTAAAAGTTAACATCTACACTAGATGGCAGTACGTGTAAACTTGAAAATGGTTTCGCATGTCAATTGGCAATATTATATAACAAAATTTTCTTCACGTTTGTGAAAATATTTGTTTTGAAAATATTGGCAGAAGAAAAAAATGTGAACATTTTGCCGTTTTGCGGATGTGTTTCGTGTTTGATTACTTTATACATCCAATTATACATGCACGAATTCTGAAATCAGCTTTTACCGGAATGTAAACTAGAAAGATACAAACTAGAAAGAATGACCTCAAAAAGAATTAATTTCTCTCAGAAACATAGGAAAAAACTTAAGAAGTCTTCAAGTTTAATTTTCGAAACATTACATCAAGTTTGTAACGTGCATAAATTTTATTAAATATTTTATTGTTAGTTTAATAAAGTTAATACACAGTTCTATGAGTCCTCGGTAGTATAGTGGTCAGTATCCCCGCCTGTCACGCGGGAGACCGGGGTTCGATTCCCCGCCGGGGAGGAAAATTTTTTGCATTCACAAAATTTTTCCTAAATGTTCTGTAGTGCAGAGGTTCTAAAACTTTTTCGATTAGCGGTACTCTTTTGACGATTAGAATTTTCTCGCGGCACCCTAGTCCATCTCTAATATTTAAGTACAGGTGTGTATCCCTCATAATTTCGTTTATTTCGTTCATTAATTCGTTCCGTGTAGTATCGAAACCGTGTTATACGAGACTTTTTTATAAATATTTTTTTACTCATTTTTTAACCTAATTAATCATGTACATATCATAAATCATGTCAGTGTATACCGTGTTATATCGAAACCGTTTTATACAAGACCTTGAAATAATGTAAATCAAGGAATGTGTACCGTGTTATATCGAAACCAAGTCATAAGGTGCAAATTTTATAATAGCTGAAATTTCGGCTCAATAGAACATAGAAACGAAAACTGGCAACCAGAACACACAAATACCCAGTAATTTAAGATAAGATTTGTTATAAACGATAAAACTTAATTATTTTACATACCTCAAATTAAAACTGTTATGCACAGCAAGAAAAAAACTTGATCTGCTTTTCTTTCTATGCTCAGAACACAACGCATTCTATAAGAAAAAATTGAGCTTTTCTGTAGCAATAAAATTCGGCTAAGCAACAACTACAAAACAAAATTTAAAATAAAACAAATAGAATCATTCTATTTATTTATTTCATATTTTGTTTTGAATACGATTTTTCGAAAATTCGTTTTTGTTCTCTTTCTATTCCAATTTTAAGAAATTTTATCGGGCAAATTATCAAAACATGGTAGAGTAAATTATCACTACGTCAAATTACTCTAACATGGGCGATGAACATAGCAAATGTTTGAGAAATTCATCATCCATTATTTGTAAATATACAGGCAAATCAAATGACCTTTTAATTTTATACTACGCGCAAAGTCGTGCGGATACCGCCAGTGAATAAATAAGAAAATAAGTGAATGAATGAATAAATAAGAAGGGAATACTAAATGAAGAAATGCAAATGAATAAATTAACAAATGAAAACGTAAGTGATTTATATTAAATGATTGAGTGAGTAAATAAAACATGCTACAGTCGACTCCCGCTACAACGCGATCCGACTTACGCGAAATGGCTATAACGTGAATTTTTTCACCAGTAAAGAATTTTAGACATAAAGCGAATTTCTCGTCTGCAACACGAAAATTTTCGGAAGAGAATCGCGGTCTGTAAGTATCGGCTTTGTTATTGACTAATATTTTTTTTTCGTGAATGGACCCGTGAATGGTTCCCACACCGCACCGTACTAGTCAGATACATCGTTTATACAAATAACTACTCCTCATTTTCCATTTTTTTCATTCTAAATGTGTAAGTTGTTGCAATATAATGACACCTAAGAGCTATGTTTCATCTTGTGAAGATCGAAAGGAAAAGAGAAAGTTTCTGACAATTAAAGAAAAGCTAAAGATTATGTGCTTGAACAACTATAAAATGCGTTGAAGGTAGTATGACAATTAGGTACCAGTGAATCGTCCATATGTACAATTGAAAGTCAAGAAAAAGGAAATCCGTAAAATATCACCAAAAATTTTGAAAATGGAAGCTGCTCTTGTACTGTGAATCTTATTATGAAACCAGGAAGAGGAGTGTTGCCATGTAGAAACGTTATAAAAGAACTAGTGAAGCAACTGCATTGTGTATTTAAAAATAGATAAGTAACGGTTTGATCACGCAGTATAAATCATAATCATCTTCATCTTTTTAAGTTACAAATACCATTACTGGATCTTCTGTACAGTAAAACCATCGAGCATTTGTTTTTCTTACTACAAACTGTACGTACAGTACTGGTTTATTTTATGTGTTTCCTTTACCATTGATCTTTTTTGTGCATCGTAGCAGTATTTTATGTTGAGTAAAACAGTTTTTTTTTTTTAATTTAAAATATGAATAAAAATTCAATTTGTTATGTAACAGTAATGTATAGTTCAGAAATAGTTTTTAACAGTTTGGGGTGGCATTTACAAGTGTATTAATTAACTGGGTATGTTTATAAAAGTTTTTACACATACCCTTTTCCACAACGCGAAATTTCGACTTACGCGGGTGGTCTTGGAACGCATCCTTCGCGTAACTCGGGATTCGATTGTATTTCACTTTGTCTTGTATGTACTTGACTGATTTCACAATTTATTTGAAATACAAATAAGCTTAATATTAACTAAATTAATACTACATTGAATATTAGGTGGTCTCAATTAATATTTAAAATATTAATCGCAGGAATTTTATCATTTTATAGGAACAAAAATTAATTTTGACTTACAATGAAATATTACTATATGAGTATCATTTTTTTTAAATTTCCTGTATTGCCAAACGCTTTAATCTTCGGCGGTATTTTTTTCCTGACTGGAATATACTACACAAGGTACTACATAGTTAAAATAATATCAGATAGGAGGAGCTAAAAGCAGAGTAAATATTTCAACATTTCACTTTGCCCCATGTTCCCCTACTATCAAGCAGAAACGAATTAAAAGAGTAATAAATATCATGTATATTAAAACTGCATTTGATTACCTCAAAAAACTTTTCCGATAATTCCATGTTTACTTCCATGGAAAGGAAAAAGATCAATCGTCATATTCGAGACAAATGTTAATTCGTTATTTACTGTTTATTTATTTAATTTATTTATTTTTTTTTTTTTTTTGACACTCATAGGAACAATTCGTGCATATACACTGCTGGCCAAATTATTAGACTAAAGACTTTTTTTTTTTTGTTTTTTGTGCATTATTTGCAATGAAATGTTATTTATTTAAGTACAGTATATTCTGTGCACATTATTACGTTATTTAAACATAATTTAATGTTTGCAGGTGGCAGCACTCAGCACTGTCCTGCTTTTTTTATGTTCTTTGTTTATCTACCTACCAGGAACATAAACAATATCAGCTTATACCAGGGTTGGCTTTCTGCCGGCAGAAACTAGTTTTTGCCTTGCCAGTGGCAGAAACTGGTTATAACCGGTAAAAACCGGCAGAAACTGGCAAAAACTTAAAAGCATCTTTAATTACTTAAGTGATTGCTAAATGATATTCATATAAGTAAACTAAAAAATTAAACTTGATTTCATCATTTAAAAAAAATAAAATCCTATGCTGATGCCCTTGATTTAGTTTGAGAAGGGAACTTTTCAATTGCAGATGCTCTTTATGTTTGGATTAATCTAACAAAGGACGGAAAATCATATAGGTGCTCAGGAAAGAGGAGTGACATACAGAATTAAAAGGCATTTCTGATTTCAATTTGCTCACTTATATGATTCATCTAAATTGTTTGTGATCGAAATTATCACATGCTTCAAGAAGAAAGTGCTAGAATTTTACTTGCCAATATTAACATAGATTTTGTACCTAATGTCACAGCTTTGCAAAACAAATTGGCCCTATTTCTCGAAACTTATTTTTCCAGTCGAATTTCTCCCACTACCCCCAGTTACTACATGGTGGACTAGTTTAAAAAAATATATACAATAGGTGAAAGTTTCACGAACATTGCTTGTTCCTTCATGCATTGCCTTCTAGCTCTTCTGTTGCAGGAATATTCTAAAGTTTCTCATAAGTACATATTAGATTGAGAAACTGTTTAAATTTTAGAAACCACCTTTTCTAAGAAGCAACTGCAGGGTGCAAACAATGTAACATTCGATTTAAAATTATGGTAATATTGTAATTAAATTGAGCTTTGGTTATCAATTTTTTTTCCATGCGCTTCCTATTAAATGTCAATATTTTGATTTTTTTTTCATTTTGTGAGTTTTTGCCAGTTTTTGCCGCAAATGTGGCAGAAAGTGGTTTTTTGCCATGCCGGTTTTAACCGGTTTCTACTAGTGGTTTTAACCGCCTCGGCTGAAACTTGCCAACCCTGGCTTATACAGTTTACTAGTTCTTTTTATTAGTGTATTCTGTTGTATTTAAAGTTAGTTTTAAATAATTAGTGAGCATGTGCATGTGAGTATATATAATAGTGAGTATAAACAATTTTTTACCTCCTTTTTTAAAAAGTTAAGAAATGGTGCAAACCTTGTGAAAAGTATGCCGAAAAGACTTAAAATGCTCATCGAGAACAAGGGAATGCATACTAAATATTAGATAATTGTTTCACTGTTCGTTAATGTGTCTATAGTTATGTAATCAATAAAGAATTTGCTTTTAAAAACAGTCTCAGTCTAATAATTTGGCCAGCACTGTATGTGCAGTATATGCAGCACAGGATCATATACGCCACCCCATGCTCCAGTGTCATATCATATCCTTATAATATACACCTGATTGCTAAGAAGGCTAACCACGGCCTTAACTTTTAACAATCTACTTTTCTTGGTTACCAAATCACATTAAAAGATGAAGGCATTTTACGTATTTTGTTGTCTTTTCCCTTGCTCTCTCCTGGAACATTTTGAAATGACGGGCCTCTGGATCCACAACAACTTTTTGTATCTTGATCCTAACTATCTAAAAATTTGTTTCACACTACTAATAAACTTCTATGAGTGCACTTTTCATAGCTCTGAGAAGGTTTAAATTTAGGCGATTTTAAATTTCGCGCCTGACACTATAACAGCCTGAATTCACCTTCTGCGGTGCAAGGGTTTTACTTTATCAGTCCTTACACGCATTTAAAAGGTCATATTAAAATTTACAATATGTGTTAAAACCAAAGGCCCACGTTATGTCCCCAGTTTGGGGGGGGGGCATGACCCCCATGACCGCCCCTTGTATACCCGCCACTAGATGGAAGTTGAAGTGAGTGACGTCTCGGAGATGTCAAAATCTACAGCGGCATATGAATTGAAGGACAGCTACCCCAAGAAGTAGAGCTAAAGTTATTGCAAAGTTATCATTTTTTTTTTTTTTTTTGGCGTCTTGAGGGGTTAAAGTGGCGTTGGCGTTCTCGGGACACAGCATAAAAAATCTGAAACAATTTTTTTTCACTTGTTGACTTTTTTCTGATCAAGTAATGTAATCTTTTATGATGTGACGGAACTTACAACAATAAAAGTAAGTCAAACTTTGTTCATCACTTTTTATTAGTTTTTGTACACTCATTCATCCATACACTTCCATCAGGACCTTGTTCTCAGACGGGACTGCACCTGAAATGAAAAATAAATAGATAAAAAATAATTAAATAAATAAAGTTGTTAAAAGTAGTCACTCTCGGAGGTAAAATATTTTTTGACCAATTGCACACTATTGACCTGGCTCAGGGCCCACGAGAGGCCATGTCAGCCGAGATAGAAAATAGGGGCCTCGGTTCCGAATTGGAGTGGTATAAATTTGACGTGTTTTATGAGGGGAGAGGTGCCTGGCAACCAAATTGACAAGGGCTTTCGGCGGACCTGACCTCGCAACAATCCGTTTAACCTAACCGTTTAAAGTTAAACCGTTAACAGTTTTTTTTTTTTTTTAAACAAGTTTGAACAATTGTCCGGTGTCGAATTCACGGACAAGAATTATCAAGCATGGGAAGAGTTGGAAAAGAAGGAGAAAAGGGGCGCCACAGTGCTCGTTCAAAAATTTCCCTATATCATCATTTGGCACAATTTGGAGATCCAATAGGCAAAATGATCATCGTTCGGCGAACTTTAAAGCTCCATGTGGCAAAATTATCATCACTCGGCAAAATTTGTAGATCCATTCCGCAAACTGAGAATTTATCCGCTCTCTCAAAACTTAAGTTTGGGGCGCCCCTGGTCGTGACGTCTTATACAAGCAGTGACGTCATTCGAATAGAGTTTTTTTGTACTTCCGAATTTGATACGGAAGCTTATATTTATTACCTATTATTGTATTTGATACCGAAAGATGTCAATTAATTCGAGATCAAATTAAACATGTTTAAATGACAGAGCATCACTTATCTTTCACAAACTATCATATTTTCCTGCAGAGTTACGTTTCTTCTCTTGGACGTCTTGGATTCAAATTTGATATTCAAACGGTATTCCTAATTATCAATTGATTGATACAGATGCCATAAATTTAATACTAATTCAAAGTAAATGTCTTTAGAATGACTGAGCGTGCCCTGACTTTCAGAAAAGTCGCAGAATTTTCATTAAAAACTCGTCGGTCGTTCTAAGCGTAATCGGAATAATAGTGGTGTGTAAGTCAAAACATTCACAATTTTGAATTAAACAAGGATGTTGGTTTTTCTTTAGTTCCTCTTTTCTTGGTACCAATTTTTCCAAAATATACTAAAACATATTGGCCCCTATAAGCAGTGCCGTAGTTGGAAAAAAAAATTCTTTGGAGGGATTTGCCTAAGGTTAAGGGATACTCACTAAAAGCAAAGATGGTTTGAAACCAATTTCCTTACATTTGCATTGTTTTTGCTATAAAATGTCAAATAATTCGGTAGAAGGAGTCTTCCCACGTTCCATCCTTCCCAACAACAGTACTGCTTACATGGTAGGAAAAGAAAGGTAAGAGAAATTGAGGCGGGCAACAGAACTGCGTCTGTATCTTTCAGCCATATTCACTACACTGTAACAAATTTCAGAAACGTTTTTTGGTATACAAAAAACCTTTCTGAGTATATGAAAAACCTCCTATTCAGTACTTTTCTGAACAGCAGAAAAACCTTTTCATATATTCAGAAAAGTAAAAAAGAACACATTTGACACATGCGCAGATTCACTCGATAAGAGAAGTAAACTAAATCATGCAATGAGGAGACTTTTCGTTTATCGCAGGAATTCAATAGATGTAAGATAATTTTTTAGTCTTATTGTGTTATGATAATTTATCTTTATCAGATTATTGTTGAAGCTATATAAAACCTTTTCTTTGTTTTTCAAAATATGAATCTAAAGCAATCGACGCTTGCGTAGTTCATAACTTCCTGTTTGAATGAATTTTATTTTTATTTCATTATATGCATTAGGTTGGGAAGAGATGAAAGATTTTCGCGCCAATTTGGTACAATTGCTTTCGAAGAACATAATCTGCTGTTGTGTGTGTTTTAATTTTCTAAAACGTTTCTGGAGTATTTCGGAATCTGTTCTCTGTAATTTCCAAAAACGTTTCTGAGTATTTCTGAATCCCCTTTCTGTACTTTTCAAAAAAAAAAATTCGAGTGTATTGTGCATCTGCGGTTCATAATTTTTTCTAAAAAATTGCTAAGCATTTCAGAATTCTCTCTGAAATTTTCAAACACGTTTTCAAATGCTTCGGAATCCTATTTTCTGTAACTTTTTTTTAAATACAAATCTGAACTATAATGGTACGTACTATAACAATGTTAATTTACTTTTTCATTGCTGAGATGAGTACCTGTATTTCATTCCAAAAGGTAAACAAAAAATAAATCAATAAAGTACTTTTATAATGGTGTAAAAATG